>NC_084971.1:35267938-35275584 GCF_963691925.1 Scomber scombrus
GTGATACAACACAATAATAATTAATTAATTAATTAATTAAAGTAAATAAATAACTATATTTAGGGTATAAATGTTAGTTGTATATTATGGTCATTTTAAATTTGAATTAAAAAGAGTTAAATAGGTTTAAAATGAGCATCTATGTAACATGTGTGATGGAGGTTAAACTACTGAAAGAGTCGGTAGGCCTTATTTTCTCTGGCCTGCATTGGTCTCATTTATTTCCTTTTTCTTTATATTTTTATTACTTTTCTTTATGTCGTTATTATCAGCTCGTCAATCAAACTGTGAATCACTTTGAAAATATATTAACCTGAATGAATAAAAGCTGCTGATTGATAAAGTTTGATATCTGATAGTTTATATGAATCTACAGTCAGAGACATTAAAGCAGCAGGAGTTTAACCTTCATGTCGTCTGGTTTGACTCTTCCTTCCTTCCTCTTTTCCTTTCTCCCTCCCTCCTTCCTTCTTTCCTTCCTTCTCCCTTCCTTTCCTTCCTCCCTTCCTTCTTTCCTTTCCTCCCTTCCTTCCTCCCTCCTTTCCTTCCTTCTCCCTCCCTCCTTCCTTCTTTCTTCCCTCCCTCCTCCCTTCCTTTCCTTCCTCCCTTCCTTCTTTCCTTTCCTCCCTTCCTTTCCTCCCCCCTACTTTCCTCCCTTCCTTCTTTCCTCTGTCCTTCTTTCCTTCCTTCTTCTTTTCCTTTCTCCCTCCGTCTTTCCTTCTTTCCTCCCTCCCTCCTACCTTCCTTTCCTTCCTCCCTTCTTTCCTTTCCTCCCTTCCTTCCTCCCTCCTTTCCTTCCTTCTCCCTCCCTCCTTCCTTCTTTCTTCCCTCCCTCCTCCCTTCCTTTCCTTCCTCCCTTCCTTCTTTCCTTTCCTCCCTTCCTTTCCTCCACCCTACTTTCCTCCCTTCCTTCTTTCCTCTGTCCTTCTTTCCTTCCTTCTTCTTTTCCTTTCTCACTCCCTCTTTCCTTCTTTCCTCCCTCCCTCCTACCTTCCTTTCCTTCCTCCCTTCCTTCTTTCCTTTCCTCCCTTCCTTCCTTCCTCCCTCCTTTCCTTCATTCTTCCTTCCTCCCTGCTACCTTCCTTTCCTTCTTCCCTCCCTTCTTTCCTTTCCTCCCTTTCTTCCTCCCTCCTTTCCTTCCTTCTCACTCCCTCCTTCCTCCCTTACTTATTTCATCCCTCCTTTCCTTCCTTCTTCCCTTCCTTCTTCCAGCCTTCCTTCTTTCCTTTCCTCCCTCCCTTCCTTCCTTGAATCGAGGACAACAGGAGGGTTAAGAGCAGCAGCAGCAGCAGAAGTAGTAGAAGAAGAAGAAGAAGAAGAAGTAAAGAGGTTAACGTGTGACGGGCAGACCAGCTCGTTATGTAACTCGCCGCCTCTGAACAACTTCAGCTGAATTTTTCGACATCCTCAAAGATCAAAGGCTCGTCGCCGCGGTTACAGGCTGTGAAATACGACTTTATTCCTCCTCCCACACTGCGTCCATGCATACCGATCTGACAGCTCCTACTACCATCACTCTGTGTGTGTGTGTGTGTGTGTGTGTGTGTGTGTGTGTGTGTGTGTGTGTGTGTGTGTGTATGTGTGTGTGTGTGTGTGTGTGTGTGTGTGTGTGTGTGTGTGTGTGTGTGTGTGTGTGTGTGTGTTGTATGGCCTCCGGCTGCAGATGAATTTATATCTCCCAGTTTTTCCAGCTCGGAGCGTTTCTTCTTTCTTTAAAGTTTGGTTTCGCTTCTTCTCGTGTCGGCTTGTGTAAGAGGATGAGGAAGAAGAGGAAGACGAGGAAGATGAAGAAGATGACGAAGATGAGGAAGGACTGTGTTTGATTTTTCTATCACAGTTAACCCTCCTGGTGTCCTCGAGTCAAGGAAGGAAGGGAGGAAGGAAGGAGGGAAGGGAGGAAGAAAGAAGGAAGGAAGAAAAAGAGGAAAAAGGAAGGAAAGGAGGTAGGGAGGAAGGAAAGGAGGTAGGGAGAAGGAAGGAAAGGAGGAAGGAGGGGAGAAAGGAAAAGAGGAAGGAAGGACGGAGGAAAGAAGGAAGGAAGGAAGGAAGGTAGGAGGGAGGGAGGAAAGAAGGAAGAAGGGAGGAAGGAAGGAAGGGAGGAAGAAGAATGGAAGGGAGGGAGGAAGGAAGGATGGTAGGGAGGAAGAAGGAAGGAAAGGAGGAGGAAGGAAGGAAGGAAGAAGGAAGGGGGGAAGAAAGAAGGAAAGGAGGAAGGAAGGGAGGAAGAAGGAAGGGAGGGAGGAAAGAAGGAAGGAGGGAGGAAGGAAGGATGGAAGGGAGGAAGAAGGACGAAGGAAGGAAGAAAGGGGGATGGAGGAAGGAAAGAAGGAAGGGAGGAAAGAGAGAGGAAACAAAGAAAGAGAGAAGGACACACAGAAGGAAAGAAGAAGAAACAACATGCATTAACTTCCCTCCAAAGGTCCCTATACTTTATATACAGTGTTGCTTCAGAATTTACTTTATTTCTGCCTAAAATGACCTAAAACTGTCAGATTTCCATTAAAGTCATTAAACTAGATAAAGAGACATCAGATAAACACATTAATCTTATACTTGTTGGTTTTATTTATGGAGGAAAATGATCCAATTTTAACATATTAGTGCCTGTTAATAGTCAGTGAACCTGTGAGATAATCAGATCATGTGGAGGCTAAATCAGAATCAGGTGTTTCAATCAGCTGGAGGACGATCAGCTGTGAGTCTGAGAGGCTCTGATTCATTTAAAAGAAGAGAAAGCAAGAAGAGAGTCTTTACAGCACAGGTTGGTGTGAAAGTATTTATGCATTCAGAATATTAAAGACCAAGTAAAGTGAATTCAGACATTTTCTTCTAAACACATTAAATAGGTCATAAATGTATTTTATTTGTAGCCGCTGAGTTAGCTGCCGAGTTAGCCGCCGAGTTAGCCGCCGAGCTAGCAGCTGAGTTAGCAGCAGAAAGCTCTCAGACCTAGCGTCCATGTTTCTGGTAGAGGTGGTGACTTTGATTGACAGGTGACACTTGGTAGGGGGCGGGGCTTCAGCGGACTCGGCGGCCACGCCCACAGCGTTTCGGAGCAGAGAAATAGGCAGACTTTTACACAACTTTGAAGCCTAATTTCATATATTTGGTGATTTTTTAAATCATACAAATTTGGCAGGGTGGTTAACAACACACTTTTCTGTGGTATGTTAAACTCAGAACACATATTTATTCTTACTTTACACGGACTTTAAGAAATGTAAGTACAGAAGAAGAGATTTGAGACACAGCAGCAGTGTTTCTAAGCTTAAAAAACTCAATCACAGGACACATTTTGAATCGGTTTCTGCTGTATCTGAAATCTGTCTCTCCTCCTCTTCATCACACTGAGGAAGCTCTTCTTCTTTCTCCCCCGCTGAAACGAGGAGTCGTCTCTGCCCCAGTTCATGCTGATATCAGAGAGAGAGAAAGGGAGAGAGGGAGCGTGAGAGTGAGAGGGGATGGAGGGAGGGAGGAGGATTTTGAGATGATTTCATCCATCATGTGAACTGTGGCCAACAAAGGATGCTGGCACTCCCTGACATGAGCGTCTAAAAATAAGCAGCGGCTGGGCGTGGTGGCAGAGGAGCGACATTAATCATGCAGAACAAGAAGGAAGAGCATGAGAAGAAGAAGAAGAAGAAGAAGAAGAAGAAGAAGAGTCAGTCTGCTCCTTCAAACCTTCAGAGGAGAGAAACATGGAGGATGAAGAGTTGTTCTGACCTCAGATGATAAATCTTTAAAGTCCAGTTTGTAGGATTCAGTCTACGAAACTCACAAAAACACAAAACACTGTCCATGAGCAACGCAGCACTTCCTGTCCTCTTCCTCTTAACTTCCTGTTGCTCACGTTGAAAGCTCGTTATGGACGAACAGCTGACAGCTCTGAGGTTCGTTTACGTGATGCATTTAACAGAATCAGTCGTGCAATGCGACTTGATAGATGCTCACTAGTAGTAAAAGACTCAATCTAAGGTATCAAAAACACAAATATTCTTATTAGGGATGTCCGATATTATTGGCTGATATTTACTTAAAAATTTAATATCGGGAAATATCGGTATCGGGTTTTTATAACCGATGTTTGTTCTGTAGGCTTCAGCATTTCCGAGCCTGCATGAACGCAGCATGGGACGTTTACCAGCGCTTGATGACGTTTAACAACAACAGGCTAGACTCGTGGGTCGCTAACCGTAGCTAACCGTGGCTAACAAGTTCATAGCGTCCACCGCCATGTACACGAACACACAAACAGGAGGTTTACCTCCTCGTTGTCATTTTCTCTGTTATGTTTTCGGCGAGTCGCCTCTGTGACGTCACCGTCAGAGTCCGGTGGGTCCTATCTGGGTCCTATCTGGGTCCTATCTGGGTCCTATCCGGGTCCTATCTGGGTCCTATCTGGGTCCTATCCGGGTCCTATCTGGGTCCTACCTGGGTCCTATCCGGGTCCTATCCGGGTCCTATCCGGGTCCTATCCGGGTCCTATCTGGGTCCTATCTGGGTCCTATCTGGCTCTTATCTGGGTCCTATCTAGGTCCTATCAGGGTCCTATCTGGGTCCTATCTGGGTCCTACTATGCTGGAGACACAACAGCTGAGAGGAGCGAGTGAGAGGACGTTCCTATAAAGGTCCCGCCTCCAGAAACGGGGCTTATGTCTGTGGTTTGGAACTATTTCCAAGTGTTCCCTACGGATAGTAAATGACTGCAAAGCAGCATAATAAATATGGCAGTGATATATTGGAACTTTTTTCCATAACTTAAATTGAAGTTGTTCTCTTATTTTGCACAGACAGTGTTTACATGTGGAAGCCATGTTGCATTTATGTTTGCATCCAGTGGAGCATCACAATAAAATTAGGCATAATGTGTTAATTCAACAATAGGAGATATGTTATGTTGTTACAGTTTTGGTGTAAAAAGCTGCAAATATCGGTATCGGAAATTAAGAGTTGGGGAATATCGGATATCGGCAGAAAAGTCAATATGGAGCATCCCTAATTCTTATTTTAGGTTGATTATACAATAAATATGAATATTATATCCAATTTCTGCCAAATTCAACACTCTGCACCTTTAACTACGAATCAGGTTAAAGGACCAGTGTGTAGAATTAAGTCTGATCTAGCGTTGGGTTGCAGAATATTTCCCCTAAACCACATATTTAAAAAATGAATATATATATATATCTATTTCTGCCTCTAAAGTCAACACACTGCACCTTTAACTACGTCAGATAAATCAGGTTAAATATCAGCCTGTAAGGAAGTTGCTCTACTTTCAGCACATCTGCTGCTTCTGAAAACCTCCCAAAAAAAACCTTTTAATAACCGACATGTTGAACAGCTGAACCCGGTCACAGATATGTACTAATGTGACTTCCTTAAAAAAAGAAAGATAAATAAAGTGAAATGTGACTGTAGTTAACCTTCCTGTCGTCCTTCCGTCTGTTTTGACTGTTCCTTCTTTCCTCCCTTCTTTCCTTCCTTCCTCCATCCCCCTTTCTTCCTTCCTTCCGCCCTTCCTTCTTTCCTCCCCCCCTACCTTCCTCCCTTCCCCTGTCCTTCATCATTCTTTCCTCCTTCCTTCTTCCTCCCTTCCTCCCTCCTTTCCTTCCTTCTTCCTCCCTTCCTTCCTCCTTTCTTTCCTTCCCTCCTACCTTCCTTCCATCCTTCTTTCCTCCTTCCTTCTTCCTCCCTTCCTCCCTCCTTTCCTTCCTTCTTCCTTCCTTCTTCCTCCTTTCTTTCCTTCTTCCTCCCTTCCTTCCTTCCTTCCTCCCTCCTTTCCTTCCACCTTCCTTCCTTCCTTCCTTCTTCCCTCTTTCCTTCCTTCCTCCCTCCTTCCTTCTTCCCTCTTTCCTTCCTTCCTTCCTTCCTTCTTCCCTCTTTCCTTCCTTCCTCCCTTCCTTCCTTCTTCCCTCTTTCCTTCCTTCCTCCCTTCCTTCCTTGCCTGGAGGACAACAGGAGGGTTAAAGTGTTTCTCTGCAGTAATTTAACGTCTGCAGCTCGACGGAGGAACAAACAGCAGTTTTAGAAAACCTTGTGACTCCAATGAAAATAACCCAGACTATAAATCCTGTTTTCCAGTTGCGCCCCCCCCCTCCCTCCTTCCTCCTCCTCCTCCTCTTCCTCTCTGCTCAGGATATAAAATGCGTGTCCTTGTTCCAGAGCAGCGTTGACCTGCTTTTCTCCGCCTGCATTCATCCACCTGCTATCAGCTGACAGCCAGTCGGACGGGGAATCTCTCTTCCCAGCAGCGACTCGCTAATCCAGAGCATCCTCCTGTCTCTGGAGGGGGGGGAGGAGGAGGCGGGGGGAGGAGGAGGAGGAGGAGGAGGAGGGGTGGATGTAGATTTTGGCTGGTAGGGATGAAACCAGGTTGTGTTTCTAAGCTGTGGAGCTCCTCAGGGAAGCGTTCTGGGACAGTCGGATGTTTCCTGCTTTCATCCTGAAACACACTGATTATAATGTTTTATAGAAGCTTTACTGTTAATGTTACTGCCTCATATTATAACCAGAGTTTATCTATATTTATTTATTAATCAAGGCCGATAATGTCCGTTACAGAAGACAATCATTGTTCTTGGTAAATGATAGTGTAAAAACTAGTTGGCATCTTGGTGATAAAAGGTACAAAACCGTATCGAACTTGATGGTTTTTATGCTTTATAACGATACGAAAGACGATGCTTAGTTTTGGAGTTTATCAGGTCCTGCTAATCCCAAATATCTTGGAGAAATTAAAAATGTATAATGTATATATAAACTCAGGAGGTTAAATACTGCTGTCTGCACCTGTTGTTGTGATTAGTGAACTTATTCTTAAACCCAATTTCCACTGGTCCGTCAGCTCAACAGAGCAGATCGCACCAGACAGGAAGTCAGACACAGAATCGGCATAATAAAACTTTTTTTCCAAATAAGAGGCAACCCGTGCGTATTTAAGCAACAAACACGAATAAAACAGATAAAGACTCCATGTAGCTACGTAGCCTACTGACAAAGAAAATTAGTTAACAGAATCGGGCCTTTTCATTGTGCTGCTACTACGGTAATTACGGTAACCTACAGGCACTCATTCGGATTTGATTGGGCTGCCGTAATTACTGTATTAACAGTGCAACTTTATTTTATAGGCAGATTTCTCTCCCAGAGCTCGGCTGGAAATCCCGGGTCAGAACAATCACAAAACACACAATAACCAAACATGCAACCTGTCTTAGTCTTTATTTAAGATCTTAGTGAATCAGACTCATAGTGCTTCATGTGTCAGTGTGATGAACTCTGAATATTAAGAAGTGTAAATACAGAAGAAGAGACCCTTCTGTTGTCCTCGAGTCAAGGAAGGAAAGGAGGAAGGAAAGAAGGACGGAGAAAAGAAGAAAGGAGTGAGGGATGGAGAAGAAAAGAGGAAGGAAGGAAAGAAGGACAGAGGAAAGAAGGAAGGGAGGAAGGAAAGGAAGGAAGAAAGCAAGGAGGGAAGGAGGAAAGAAGGAAGGAAGGAAGGAGTGAGGGATGGAGAAAGGAAAAGAGGAAGGGAGGAAAAGAGGAAGGAAGGAAAGAAGGACAGAGGAAAGAAGGAAGGAGGAAGGAAAGGAAGGAAGAAAGCAAGGAGGGAAGGAGGAAAGAAGGAAGGAAGGAGTGAGGGA
>NC_084971.1:35278284-35307969 GCF_963691925.1 Scomber scombrus
TTGACTTGTATAGAGACGGAAGTCCTTTTGACACCAAAACGGTCGCCCCCTGGTGGCCTTTTGATAGAATGCAGTTTTAAGTTACTTCCTCGTTGGCCTCATTTCAGAGGACCAGAACTCCCCGCCTGGTACAAACTGCTGCTTAACATCAATAAAACCAAGGAGATTATTGCTGAACCTTTATGCACATCAAACATTACCCTGTAAAGAAAGCTCAGAAACAACTCTAGTTCTTAAGGATGCTTAAGAAGGCATAATTAGTGTCCCAAGTTCCTGTTCATTTTGCAAACTCAACGGTTTTAAGAATTCATTTGTTCCAACTTCCATCAAACTCCTAAATAATGCTGCTTGAGGCCGAAGATTGTGCAATAATTGTATAATGCTTTTATTATGGTGATCTTTTAGCATGTGTTTTTCCCATTGGTGTATGTATGTGTTGTTGTTATGTAACTGTTGTTGGGATGATAAGGCTGCTGATGTTTTTGTCTGTTGTCATTGTGGCTGTCGAGGTATTTATGGAGCAGTTGCTGAGTCCAAGACAAATTTCCCCCTAAGCGGGACAATAAAGTATATCGTATTGACGGAGGAGCAACAGAAATATCCTGAATGAGAACATCAGAAATGAGCATCGTATGTGCTCAACCGAAGACAGGAAGGCTGCAGCGGCTGATTAAAAGGGTCCAGAACATCATCTGCCAAACATCAGTGATATCTGTGAAGTGTCTGCAGAGAGTCCAAAGGATACAAAAAGACAATCCCCTCCCCCCCACACCTCCTCCACACCACCTCCTCCACCACCACAGCGTGTCCATCCTGCTGCCATCTGGCAAGAGATACAGAGTTATATCTGCTGTCGTACCACCAGAGTATAGAGCAGCTTCTTCCTCAGTTCATCCTCCGCACTCTGATATAATGAACAGATTCATTTTCATGACTTTATTATTATTATTAACCATTTACATTATTTCTGTTTTTTTAATGGTCATAAAGGAACCACAAAATACATGTTATTAATAAATGTTCTTCTTGGATCTAGAGCAGCTTATCTGTTGTCAATATACTGCTGCAAACGTCGATTGTCTGATACAGATTAGCAACCATCAATCAGGCATCTGTCAGTGTTTTTCAAGTCACACAGAGTTGATGTTAATTAACTGATATCAGAAGCTGCTTTCTGTCAGAAATCAATACGTTAGAAAAAAAGAAAAGTGCTGCAAATGTTGATGTAAATCTGCCGTTATCATTACAAACTGGATGTGTGTAGAGAACAAAGAGTTTGACGGTCTTCATCTCTTCAGCTGCTTTTACAGTACATTGAACATGATGTTAATATGTTGTCATTATGCATATGTGTGTGTGACTGTGGGTGTGTGTTTGCTGCAAAATACTGTGATATACTGTAAAGATACAGTTATATACTGCAGATATACTGTTATATACTGCAGATATACTGTTATATACTGCAGATATACTGTTATATACTGTAAAAATACTGTTATGTACTGCAGATATACTGTTATATACTGCAGATATACTGTTATATACTGCAGATATACTGTTATATACTGCATAAATACTGTTATATACTGCAGATATACTGTTATATACTGCATAAATACTGTTATATACTGCAGATATACTGTTATATACTGTAAAAATACTGTTATGTACTGCAAAAATACTCGAAGATACTGTAAAAATACTGTTATATACAGTTATATACTGCATAAATACTGTTATATACTGCATAAATACTGTTATATACAGTTATTAGTTAAACATACTGCCGTTATCATTACAAACTGCATGAGTGTAGAGAACAAAGAGCTTGACGGTCTTCAGCTGCTTTTACAGTACATTGAACATGATGTTAATATGTTGTCATTATGCATGTGTGTGTGTGTGTGTGTGTGTGTGTGTGTGTGTGTGTGTGTGTGTGTGTGTGTGTGTGTGTGTGTGTGTGTGTTTGCATTAGAGAGGTTAGAGAGGTCAGTTCGAGCCCATCAGCTGCTGACGTGTAAATCTTTGGGCTCATTAGCTTCGTGTGTCAGACGTTGAGGAGAACATGCTTCCTGTTCATGTTTCACATCAACAGAGCAACATCCAAACATGCTGACACGACTCGGGAATCAATCAACCAATCAATCAATACCAATAAGACAGGGAGCCAATGAGCTGAGTGGCATGATGACGGGTTAAAGCTGGTTACACTGATGGCCTGAATCTGGAGACCTGTCTCATAATATTATTATCAAGACAAAGAACATGAATGAGCTTTTATTTAAACTTCCTGTCGTCCTCGAGTCAAGGAAGGAAGGGAGGAAGAAGGAAGGAAAGGAGGAATGAAGAAGGAAGGGAAGAAGGAAGGAAAAGAGAGATGAAAGAAGTAAGGGAGGAAGAAGGAAGGGAGGGAGGAAGAAGGAAGGAAAGGAGGGAGGGAGGAAGGAAGCGAGGAAGGAAGAAGGAGGGAAAGGAGGGAGGAAGGAAAGGAAGGTAGGAGGGAGGGAGGAAAGAAGGAAGGAAAGGAAGGAAAGGAGGGATGAAGAAGTAAGGGAGGAAGAAGGAAGGGAGGGAGGAAGAAGGGAGGAAGAAGGAAGGAAAAGAGGGAGGAAGGAAGAAGGAAGGAAAGGAGGAAGGAAAGGAAGGTAGGCGGGAGGGAGGAAAGAAGGAAGGTGGGAGGGAGAAAGGAAAAGAAAAGGAAGGAAAGAAGTAAGGGAGGAAGAAGGAAGGGAGGGAAGAAGAAGGGAGGAAGAAGGAAGGAAAAGAGGGAGGAAGGAAGAAGGAAAGAAAGGAGGAAGGAAAGGAAGGTAGGTGGGAGGGAGGAAAGAAGGAAGGTGGGAGGGAGAAAGGAAAAGAGGAAGGAAGGAAAGAAGGAAGGGTGGAAGGTAGGGGGAGGAAAGAAAGAAAGTAGGAGGAAGGAAGGACAGAAGCAAGGAGGAAAGGGGGGGTAGGAAGGAAGGAAGGAACAGTCAAAACAGACTGGGTCAATTTAACCCGGGAGGACGACAGGAATGTTAAACTTCGATCTTTTATTCTGAAATTACCGAGGCCAAACCCTTCAGATTTCTGCTGATATTAAAATAAAAACTGAGACTTTCCTGGAAACATGTGGAGACATCAAAGCATCAGTGTCCTATCAGCTATCAGCGTGAGTAAGAACAATAAATCCAATTACTGATTCTGGAGCCACGGAGCCTTTTCACACTAAAGTCATTATTATAGTCTGTAATCAAATCTACAGCAGTTATGTGTAGTTTACGTCTTAGCTGGACATGATGTCGTTATTCTAAGGAAAGGTTAAGCTGCTCAGTGCTTTCATCATTTAGCCTCTCAGTGGTATCGTACATGTTCTGGGACGGACTCCAAATCATCTGCATGTCCTCAGAGACTGACGTGATGTTGGATGAGACTGTTGTGGTTTCTCCTCGGAGGATAAACTCAAAAGTTAGATTTGACAGAAGGAGATTTAATTTGAGGATTGACACCTTACATTTACCGTAAAAACTGGTATATAAGATGCACTTCTGGTAAGATTTTTTGTTTTTTTTTCATTTAAAAATGGGGTGTTTCTTATAAAGAATAAAGTGTTGGTCTGTTGCAGTGATGTAGGTGTGTTTAAAAGCCTGGATGCAGTTTATAACTTGTATCACTTTAGTCAAACAAAGACTGTAAATGGAACATTGTGTGTGTCATTCCTGATGTTAGTGTAAAGATTTACAGATGATGGATCAGACTTGGCAGTGTGATGATGGTACAGTCATTATATTTAAAGGAGGTCTGGACTAAAACTACATGTGCTAACCGTAGCTAACCGTGGCTAACAAGTTCATAGCGTCCACCGCCATGTACACGAACACACAAACAGAAGGTTTACCTCCTCGTTGTCATTTTCTCTGTTATGCTTTCGGCGAGTCGCCTCTGTGACGTCACCATCAGAGTCCGGTGGGTCCTATCTGGGTCCTATCTGGGTCATATCTGGGTCCTATCTGGGTCCTACTCTGCAGAGTCCGGTGGGTCCTCTCTGGGTTCTATCTGGGTCCTATCTGGGTCCTATCTGGATCCTATCTGGATCCTATCCGGGTCCTATCTGGGTCCTATCTGGGTTCTATCTGGGTCCTATCTGGGTCCTACCTGGGTCCTATCTGGGTCCTATCTGGGTTCTATCTGGATCCTACCTGGGTCCTACCTGGGTCCTATCTGGGTCCTATCTGGGTCCTATCTGGCTCCTATCTGGGTCCTATCTGGGTCCTACCTGGGTCCTATCTGGGTCCTATCTGGGTCCTATCTGGCTCCTATCTGGGTTCTATCTGGGTCCTATCTTGGTCCTATCTGGGTCCTATCTGGGTCCTATCTGGGTCCTATGTGGCTCCTATCTGGGTTCTATCTGGGTCCTATCTTGGTCCTATCTGGATCCTATCTGGTCCTATCTGGGTTCTATCTGGGTCCTATCGGGGTCCTATCTGGGTCCTATCTGGGTCCTATCTGGGTCCTATCTGGGTCCTATCTGGGTCCTACTCTGCTGGAGACACAACAGCTGAGAGGACCGAGTGAGAGGACTTCCTGTAAAGGTCCCACCTCCAGAAACGGGGCTTATGTCTGTGGTTCTGAACTATTTCCAAGTGTTCCCTACGGATAGTAAATGACTGTAAAGCAGCATAATAAATATGGCAGTGCCATGTAGGCACTTTTTTCCATAACTTATATTGAAGTTGTTCTCTTATTTTGCACAGACAGTGTTTACATGTGGAAAGCCATGTTGCATTTATGTTTGCATCCAGTGGGGCATCACAATACAATTAGATAAATTCAACAGTAGGAGATATGTTGTGTTGTTACCAGTAATAGTTTTAGTGTAAAAAGCCTGCATATATCGGATCGAAAATTAAGAATTGGGGAATATCGGAATATCGGATATCGGCAGAAAAGTCAATATCGAGCATCCCTAGTTATTGGTGTGGACGAGCCTTAAGGTCTTATTTAGTTGATGTAAAGTTGTTTAATTGTCTCCCAGAAGACATTTTGGCCCGTCAGGAGAAAAAGAAAAGGGGATTTTGCCAAAATAACAAGTCAAGATTAAAGAATTAAACTATATTTGTGTTTTTATAGCTGAATAACAGACTGTGCAGTGTTGTGCATCTCTCACATGTTGCTGTTGTGTTTGCGGCTGCAGGCGTGAGGTCGTTTGTGCTTCGTCACCCTGCAGCTCTCAGTCTGCTCTCACTTCCTGTTTGGGTTGTTGTTGCTCGGCTCGGCAGACGACCGTTTTACTACAGGAAGTGAGACAGGAGTCGGTTTGTTTTTATCAAACCGCAGCGTGACAGAAAGCTGAGTTCACCGCCACTGAGGAGGAAGCGACCGTTGGGTTTGTTTTCCTCGTCTCCTTCTGTCCTCTGACGTCGGTTTGTTTGTCCTCACTTCTTCTTCTTCTTCTTCTTCTTCTTCTTCTTCTTCTTTTCTTCTTCTTCTTCTTCTTCTTCTTCTTGAATTAAAAACAAACAAACAAACAAACAAACAGAAACATCTGGTATTCCTTTCCTTCCTTCCTTCCTTCTTTCCTTCCTTCCTCTTTTCCGTTCTCCCTCCCTCCCTCCTTCCTTGTTTCCTCCCTCTCTCCTACCTTCCTTCCTTCTTTCCTTCCTTCTTGCTTCCTCCTGTCCTTCCTTCTTCCTCCCTTCCTTCCTCCCTCCTTTCCTTCCTTCTTCCTCCCTCCTTTCCTTCCTTCTTCCTCCCTTCCTCCCTCCTTTCCTTCCTTCTTCCTCCCTCCTTTAACTTCCTTCTTCCTCCCTTCCTCCTTTCCTTCCTTCTTCCTCCCTTCCTTCCTTGACTCGAGGACAACAGGAGGGTTAAACTAGCGATTGAGACCATAAACACACGCAGACAGTCAGAGTCTCTATCTTTCCTTCCTTCCCTCCTTTCCTTCCTTCTTTCCTCCGTCCTTCCTTCCTTGACTCAGAGACAGTCAGAGTCTCTATGTGCAGATCTCTTCTGCATGAAGGAGCCTCAGGCTGCAGTTAATCTAGTGTAACATGTTGTTTCCTGTTCAGGGGATATTATTAGTATATTTATGTGTTTTAGCCTCAGATGCTTCATGTGACTGCAGGAAGCTTCACTGCCTTCAGGTTGTCAACAACAACAAAATCAAAGCAGGAAACATTTGGTCCTGATGTCAGAATATTTCTACATACTTCTCTTAACTTTCTGTGACTTGTAGTAGTGAGACTCGTCAGGTTCTTATCTGCAGGAAACATCGTAAATGAGCTGAGTGTAAACACCATGAATTCCAGGAACAGTAAATTAGCATAACGGACGCCCTGAGAGTTTCCTTATAAGGTCGTAGAGAAGCTCCATTCATGGAAATATAGAACCATGAAGACTGAGAAGAGGAACTTTATGAGTCCTGCTGAGAGATCAACAGAAACACGTTAATATTATTTAGTGGAGTTAAAGGTCCAGAAAGGGACAAAATGACTGGTGCTGTGAACTCTGTCTAGACTGATGAACGCTCCGTCACATAAACATAAACAAGAAATTATCATCATGTCGTCCTCCCGGGTCAAATCGACCCCGTCTGTTGTGACTGTTCCTTCTTTCCTCCCTTCCTTCCTTCCTTCCTTCCTTCTTTCCTTTTTTCCTCCCTCCGTCCTACCTTCCTTCCTTACTTCCTTCCTCCCTCCCTTCCTCCCTTCTTTCCTCTGTCCTCTTTCCTTCTTGCCTTCCTTCCCCCTCCTTCCTTCTTTTCTTCCTTCCTTCCTCCCTTCCTTCCTCCTTTCCTTCCTCCTTCCATCCTTCCTCCCTCCCTTCCTTCCTTGACTCGAGGACAATAGGAAAGTAATTAACAAATAGTCAGTTTGCTGTGGACAAAACACAATCCATCAGTGTGTGTGTGTGTGTGTGTGTGTGTGTGTGTGTGTGTGTGTGTGTGCATGTGTGTGTGTGTGTCAGCATGGATTATCCTCTATAAACCAGTCTCTGGATTACCTGCTGAAAGGTCGACCAGAGGACCGAGCTCCGTCTCACAGCTGACAGCCAATGACAGGAATGTAAGGCACGGGGTCAAAGGTCATCTGCCTCTCACACCTGCTACTACTCTCACTGTCTGTACACTAGTCTGGAGACAGATCAGGTGTCCACGTTAGTCCAATCAGTACAGTTTCTTCCAAAATGAAAGAAAAACTGTCTAAATCTGAAACTGCAGCCTAATTTTAAATATATTTTTGCTCAAATTAAAACCTCAAAGTTCAGTTTTATTTTCATTACATGTGAAAATAAACGTATGAATAACTTGCACACATTCTTTTTTTGTGGACCCAGCATCAAATTTCTGCTTTTAATCCATTTAGAGAGAATATATTAGAGGATTATGGCAAAAATGTCTAAGTGGTGTAACCATAAAAAGGGAGGAGGGAGGGAGAAAAGAAAAGAGGAAGGGAGGAAAGAAGGAAATAAGAACAGAGGAAAGAAGGACAGAGGAAGGAAGGAAGGAAGGAAGGAAGGTAGGGGGAGGAAAGAAAGAGAGAAGGAGGGAAGGAGGAAGGGACGAAAGAAAGGAAGGAGGGAAGGAAAGAAGGAGGAAGGGAGGAAGGAAGGACAGAAGGAAGGAAGGAAAGAAGGATGGAAGGAAGGTAGGACAGAAGGAAGGAAGGGAGGAAAGAAGCATGGAAGGAAGGTAGGACAGAAGGAAGGAAGGTAGGACAGAAGGAAGGATGGGAGGAAAGAAGGATGGAAAGAAGGTAGGACAGAAGGAAGGAAGGGATGAAAGAAGGATGGAAGGAAGGGAGGACAGAAGGAAGGAAGGGAGGAAAGAAGGATGGAAGGAAGGTAGGACAGAAGGAAGGAAGGGAGGAAAAGAAGGATGGAAGGAAGATAGGACAGAAGGAAGGAAGGGAGGAAAGAAGGAACAGTCAAAACAGACGGGGTCAATTTTATCACTGAGCCACTTTCACATTGAATATAAACTGAAATATTCACTATTTTTTTAATTATAACCAAACCCAACCTGATATTAATGAACACTACGTCTGTAACGCCTCAGGTCTCAGAGCTGCAGTCATCATGCAGAAAAACAAGGAAGCTCACGTAATGATTTACCTCAGAAATCCCCCAATGCCAGTCAGAGTTCAGTGTGTTTACAGTCAGAGGAAGTGAGAGTCGTAGTAAAGAAGTGAGAGTGCTTCTGAGGTGACTCCAACACTTCGCTGCAGCTTTTTTTTACCGCCTTTTTTTTCCTTTTTTCTTTTTTTCTTAACCTCACTGCTCACATGACAGCGGTGACCTGAGGCTCGGGTCGCTCGGGGTCGTCTAAGGAAGGAAGGAAGGAAAGTAAGAAGCATGTCTGTTGTCAGCAGCGAGGCTCAGATGTTTTATAAACCTTTGAAACAGGAAGTTTAAACTCAGCTCAGAGTGTTTACTGGGAGCAGAAAGTGAAACATGAAACATTTAGTCATTTATGAAAGATACCAACAGTCCTGAAATGATCATAATTAAAGGTTTTTATGTCTTTAAATGAAGGAATAGTCATTAATACACAACTAAAACTAGTCTGAAGCTGTGCTAGCGCCTCCTTCAGGCTGAAATGTTCATTACATCACACAATAAAACAGCACTGGAGAGATCAAACACTGGTGATTTAATTTCATCATCAATTAATCTATTTATTATATTGTTGATTAATCAATGATCAAAAAACAGTTAAAAAAATATCCATTATACTTTCTAAGAGCCCAACGTGACGCCATCAAGTGTCAAATATTCAACTAATTTTTATGCAGGAGGCTGAAAAACAGCAAATTGTCACATTTGAGAAGCTGGAAGATCAAATACTAACCATAACCATAGATGGATTACCGCATGGGCAAAGTGGGCGTGTGCCAAGGGCCCCAGAGCCAATAGGGGCCCTTGGATTTCAGAGTTGTTGTTTTGTTTTTTTGGTACAATAAAAAAAATAAAAATTGGAATGAATGTGGTTTTGAAAATGTATGATAATAAAATCATTTGAATGTTTTAGAAATTATAAGATTAAAAAATCAGTAATGTGTGATGACACAATGACGCTGGGGGTTAAAGGTACAGGACGGGCGCTCAGTGGATCAGCTAAACGTAAACAAAGGAAAGAAAAAGAAGCCAAAGACGCCGCTTTGGTGCAGCAGATTCCATCCATCTCAACATGTTTCCGTACATTGCCGTAAGACTGTATCTGACGCTTCCTGTCACAAACTGTGAGGGAGAACCGGACTTTTTCTCAAATGGTCAGAATAAAAAATGAACTTCGGACAAAAATGACCCAGAGACGCCTTAACAGCTTGTCACTCATAGTCATAGAGGCCCAACTGGTCTGAGAGTTGGGCTTTAATGACCTTATCAAGGACTTTTCCTGGAAGAAGCCGGTGGTTTAGGTGAGTTTCACTGTGGCTCTTTACTGATGTTCATTCATGTTGCCTTTATTACTTTAACGATTTGTTTTAGGTGGTTATATTTTAATTAAGGTGTGTTTTACTCCATAATACTGGAAGGGCTGGCTATTTGAGCTTGCTTTCTCTCCCATAATATGTGTATTGTCCTGTACGTGGCAGGTACCAAACAACACAGACCTAAAATGACAGTCATTTCGTGTGGTTGTGTGTTGAAAACTAAAACTAGTTTTTAAGATATTTTTAAATTTGCTCATCTTGCCAAACCTTATTTATCACTGACCCATACATCAGGCTTTTACACTGATGATGCAGAACTCCCTAAAGTAACAAGTGAAGGGGTTAAAGGGTTAAATTAGTGCTCCAGCAGTTTATTATTGCACCATTTCAACCTTAAGTGTCTAAATTCCCACAACTGAGCAAACAACGTCAAGTTTAACGACACGTAGACGACTTCCTGCTGAGTAACTCACATTTTATCTTATTGCTCAAAAATGACAATAAGAGCCGACGGAGGAGAGCGGAGGAAGGAAGGAAGGAAGGAATTAAGATGGAAGGAAAGATGGAAGGAAGGAAAGAAGGAAGGAAGGAAGGAAGGAAGGACAGATGGAAGGATGGAAGGAAGGAAGGAAGGACAGATGGAAGGAAGGAAGGAAGGAAGAAAGGACAGAAGGAAGGAAGGAAAGAAGGAAGGAAGGACAGATGGAAGGAAGGAAGGAAGGAAGGAAGAAAGGACAGAAGGAAGGAAGGAAAGAAGGAAGAAAGGAAGGAAGGAAGAAAGGAAAGAAAGAAGGAAGGAAGAAAGGAAAGAAAGATGGAAGGAAGGAAAGAAAGATGGAAGGAAGGACAGATGGAAGGAAGGAAGGAAGGAAGGAAGAAAGGAAGGAAGGAAGAAAGGAAAGAAAGATGGAAGGAAGGAAGGAAGGAAGGAAGGAAGGAAGGACAGAAGGAAGGAAGGAAGCTGGTGCTGATGCTCTGATGTAGACTCGTGTTATCTCTCCTTTAGTTTGTCCTCTGTAACCTCGCCTCGGATGAAGCGATGATGTCTGTGGTCAGATCGGCTCCAGAGCTCAGAAACAACCTGATCTCCCTCCTGCGGCCTCTCAGAGCCTCGCTGACGGCCACAGAGGGAGGGAGGGGTGGAGGGAGGGATGGAGGGAGGGAGGGAGGGGTGATGGAGTTTGTGGGGGGGGTTGTGGTAATTTTAGCCAACCAGAGAGACTTTAACCAGCCGAGCACTTCCAATGACTCCCTTTGCTCTCTGGCAGCTTCTCAGCTCGGAGTAAAACACTGTGGGAAGATTTAAGAAAAAAGTAAAAAGTTACAGCGTGACCTCAGTGAGTTTATTAAACAGCCTGAACGGACCTGAACGTTTTCAAATTGAACCGTGAAGAGTTTTCTCCCCCGAGGGATTTTCTCTGTTTTTTTGGATCCAAACCAACAATAAACTGATCTACTAACAAGCCTGATATATCTTATTGCTCTGTTAGTGTCCAAAAACTATTGAAGTCCGTGTAAAGTAAGAATAAATATGTGTTCTGAGTTTGACATACCACAGAAAAGTGTGTTGTTAACCACCCTGCCAAATGTGAATGATTAAAAAAATCCCCAAAAATATGAAATTAGGCTTCAAAGTTGTGTAATAGTCTGCCTATTTCTCTGCTCCCAAACGCTGTGGGAGTGCCCGCCGAGTCCGCTGAAGCCCCGCCCCCTACCAAGTGTCACCTGTCAATCAAAGTCACCACCTCTACCAGAAACATGGACGCTAGGTCTGAGAGCTTTCTGCTGCTAACTCAGCTGCTAGCTCGGTGGCTAACTCAGCTGCTAGCTCGGCGGCTAGCTCGGTGGCTAACTCAGCTAACTAGCTAACTGTAGTAGTAGTGTGCACTGAATGTATTTATACCTCTACAGCAGCAGGGCGGGTTTATGCTAAGCCTAGCTCCACAATTCAAATCTAAATGGTTGAAATGCTTTTTACACCTTTTTTTAGAAATATATGTATGACCTATTTAATGTGTTTAGAAGAAAATGTCTGAATTCACTTTACTTGGTCTTTAAAAACATGTCAGGATGATGTGTTCACTCTTTATAAAAAAGGAAGCGGCTCCTCAGAGGATGAACCAGCACAGCAGACAGCAGGAATAACTCGCTACTGTCACTTCCTGTCTGTAGTTTCTGTTGTGTTTTAGTCTTATTTTGAAAGATTTCCTCCTTGTGTGTGTGTGTGTGGTTACTTTTACTTCCTTAGTTGATTTCCTCATGTGTTTCACCTGAGTCTTGTTTCTCTCACCTGTGCCCTGTTTGTAATCAACCCTTGTGTGTATAAAGGTTTTGGTTTTCGGTTCAGTCGCTGTTCGATCCTCTTTGTTGATTCTCATCCTGGTTTGGTTCAGTTTGTTTGAGTCTTGTCCTGCTACCGTTTGTGCTTCTTTGACACTTTTCATTTTGCCTTCTCAGGCCAGAATTAAATACTTTTCAGCTTTCAGTCTCTGCATTTGGGTCCACCTGCTACTACACATGTGCATTAATGTGACTCCATTTACAGAGCATTTTATCTTAAAGACTGTGTAAAGTGAATTCAGACATTTTCTTCTAAACACATTAAATAGGTCATAAATGTATTTCTAAAAAAGGTGTAAAAAGCATTTCAATCATTTAGATTTGAATTGTGGAGCTAGGTTAGCATAAACCCGTCCCTGCTGCTGTAGAGTTATAAGCGCACACTACTACTACAGTCTACAGTTAGCCAGTTAGCTGATTTAGCCGCCGAGTTAGCAGCAGAAAGCTCTCAGACCTAGCGTCCATGTTTCTGGTAGAGGTGGTGACTTTGATTGACAGGTGACACTTGGTAGGGGGCGGGGCTTCAGCGGACTCGGTGGGAACGCCCACAGCGTTTGGGAGCAGAGAAATAGGAAGACTTTTACACAACTTTGAAGCCTAATTTCATATATTTGGCGATTTTTTTAATCATTCAAATTTGGCAGGGTGGTTAACAACACACTTTTCTGTGGTATGTCAAACTCAGAACACATATTTATTCTTATTTTACACAGACTTTAACAAATAACTCACATGCTGTGTCTCTAATCTCTTCTTCTGTTCTTACACTTAATATTCTGAGGAGAATGGAAACATGCAGCGCTATGAGTATCTGGATGGGGGAAGGAAGAGAGAAACAAACAAACAAACAAACAAAGACAGAAACAAAGAAAGATCAGAAATGGATAACTACTGAAAGAAAGAAAGAAAGAAAGAAAGAAAGAAAGAAAGAAAGAAAGAAAGAAAGAAAGAAAGAAAGAAAGAAAGAAAGAAAGAAACATCGCTGCATTATACAAATGTAAATGATGTGTTTTTGTCATTAAGCTCCACTACACTGTCGTCACATATAAACCCTCAGTAGGTTTATTGGGTTCATTTAACAGCCTGTGATGATTTGGTACCATGAATGCTAATTAGCGCACTACACAAGTAAGAACACAGTGTACTAACAGAAGTCTGTGGTTTGAAACAGCAAAGCTACAAATCACAGCTGGGTGATGACATCATCAAAGTAAATCCAAACTCATCCTGAGAAAAAATATAATTCAGATATTTCAGTCTGCATCAAAGTTACAAATTATCTCTAAAGTCTAAAAACCAAAGTCTCTGCAAAGCTAAGACGAGAACTTCAAACACTGACTTAGTTTTTTTATTACAGTTTGTTTAAAATCATCATGAAAACAATAACATGATGTGATCGGAGTCTCTGTGATTCATTAACATGAAACATGACGTGTGAATCAGATTCAAACACAGCTGTAAACAGTCTGCAGCAGATGATTTAATGGAGCCGTTAACGGGACCGTTTATGGTCAGATGGACTCAGTGAACAATGACCCACTTAGTATCGTCCTCCCTCCGCACATGCACAGCTGTGTGTGTGTGTGTGTGTGTGTGTGTGTGTGTGTGTGTGTGTGTGTGTGTTTCAGGATAAGATAAGATGTCTTTATTAGTCCCACAGTGGGGAAATGTACAGTAATGCAGCAGGAAGTAAAAAATAAAGCAAAAACAAACAGTAACATTATGTGAACTGAAAGTATTACACCTGAAATACTGATATTGCACATTGGTGTATATTAATAAAGTGCAGTGTGTGTGTGTGTGTGTGTGTGTGTGTGTGTGTGTGTCTGTTTTACTATATCTGGTAACACACTGTAGCTTCTTACTGCCTCAGGATGGCGATGTCACCAACATCTGTCCATAACATCTGGATGGATTCACATTTAACCCTCCTGTCGTCCATCTCTTTTGACTGTTTCTTCTTTCCTTCCTTCCTCTTTCTTTAATTTTTCCTTCTATCTTCCCTTCATTTCCTCTTTCTTTGCTCCCTCCTCCTTCCATACTTCTTTCCTCACTTCCTTTCTTTCTTCCTTTCTTCCTTCCTTCCTTCCTTCCTTCCTCCTTTCCTCCCTCCCTCCCTCCTTACTCCTTTCCTTCCTTCCTTCCTTCCAGCTTTATTAAGACAGACGACTGAAAATCACAGCTGAAAGGTTTCAGTGTTGAAATGTTACAACGTAAAACTTTGAGGTTTCTTTTAGTTAAACAACAACTTTGGGAGTGAAGAAGAAACTACAACCCGCATCATAGGATTACATTTATATAAGTGCCACTTTCAATAAAACTCTTTCTCTTCTGAAGTCATTGTTGATGTTAGTCTTTGTAATCTTTGCTGATTAAAGACTCTTTCAGTGTTTGCTTCTTTCTGCTGTTATTACAAACATGTCTGAACTGACGGAGCCGTGACGTTTACGCCGCGTAATTTGTGTCAGAAGTTTTTTGTTGTTGTTGTTAAAATATGTTGTTAATGTTTGTAGACAGGAGCTGATTGGTTTATTACCTTCAACAACTGTGAGCAGATTAGTGGATTGATTTCCAGCCCGGTGGATGATTGGCTGACAGGTAGACGAGGCCTCTAACAAGGCGTTGGATGGATGGATGTAAACTTTATTGATCCCCTTGGGGAAATTTAGGGTCCAGCAGCTTAATACACAAGACATCAAAGAACTATGTACTAAAAAATTAAATACAAAAATTAAATACAAAATACAAAATACTACGTTGATTGGCTGACAGGTAGACGACGCCTCTAAGAAGTCGATGATTGGCTGACAGGTAGACGATGCCTCTAACAAGGCGTTGATTGGCTGACAGGTAGACGATGCCTCTAACAAGGTGTTGATTGGCTGACAGGTAGACGACGCCTCTAACAGGGCGATGATTGGCTGACAGGTAGACGATGCCTCTAACACGGCGTTGATTGGCTGACAGGTAGACGACGCCTCTAACAAGACGTTGATTGGCTGACAGGTAGACGATGCCTCTAACAAGGCGTTGATTGGCTGACAGGTAGACGATGCCTCTAACAAGACGATGATTGGCTGACAGGTAGACGACGCCTCTAACAGGGCGATGATTGGCTGACAGGTAGACGATGCCTCTAACACGGCGTTGATTGGCTGACAGGTAGACGACGCCTCTAACAGGGCGATGATTGGCTGACAGGTAGACGATGCCTCTAACAAGGCGTTGATTGGCTGACAGGTAGACGACGCCTCTAACACGGCGTTGATTGGCTGACAGGTAGACGACGCCTCTAACAAGGCGATGATTGGCTGACAGGTAGACGACGCCTCTAACAAGGCGTTGATTGGCTGACAGGTAGACGATGCCTCTAACAAGGTGTTGATTGGCTGACAGGTAGACGATGCCTCTAACAAGACGATGATTGGCTGACAGGTAGACGACGCCTCTAAGAAGTCGATGATTGGCTGACAGGTAGACGATGCCTCTAACAAGGCGTTGATTGGCTGACAGGTAGACGACGCCTCTAACAAGACGATGATTGGCTGACAGGTAGACGATGCCTCTAACAGGGCGATGATTGGCTGACAGGTAGACGATGCCTCTAACAAGGTGTTGATTGGCTGACAGGTAGACGATGACTCTAACAAGACGATGATTGGCTGACAGGTAGACGATGCCTCTAACAGGGCGATGATTGGCTGACAGGTAGACGACGCCTCTAACAAGTCGTTGATTGGCTGACAGGTAGACGACGCCTGTAACAGGGCATTGCTGCTGTGCAGAGGAGCATTTCATCATCTCCCTCCTCTCCCAACCAGCCACATGTTAGTTCCTCTTGTTACTCTTCAGTTTGTTAGTTTCCTTTGTGGTCGTCGGGCTGCACCGCTCCTGTTTATTTAGTCTGGGAGGGGAGTGTTTGTTATGTGGGTTCTTTTGTTTCTGAGAGGTTATGATTTACTTCCCAGTTCTGTTTGTTAAAACCATCTTGTTATACATTTCTTAAAGTAAATAAAAATCCACTTTGTCACATTGAGTTTTTTTGTCCTTGTGGTTGTTTGGAGACTTTGGGGAAGATGAGGTTAACAAGTACATGTTGTATGTCAGATGCCTTTAGACTGGGCATAATGCAGAGTTACCATCATTACAAGCTTCCAACCTGTAAATAGCGTCCATGGTAACCATTAAATCATAATTAGGGGAACCTGAGGCTGAAATGCTGAAAACTAAACAAACATGAACGCCTAATATCAGCTAAAGTCCATCATTCAATTTAATTAAACCCAAATTTAATGGATACGGTATAATTTTGTCAGTGTTCAGTATTTTAAACCCTCATACGACCGACTGTTCTTCTTCCTGAGTCGTCAGAAGATGAGAATCGTGGGAATCAGTCCGATCCTTCAGACTATTCAGACCTTTACACACAGAGAGCGTGATGAATAAACGACACAAAAATACAAAATACTCACCTGGACGGAGATGCTGAACGCATGTCGGAGATGATGGAGATGATTTCATCCTCCTCACTCGACAAAAGAGGAAACCTTTATATCATCCCACATCGACTCAGACCTAGATTCAGCGTCTCTGTCTACAAGGTCTGAAAACTCAACCTCGTTCCGAATTAACAGCATGAAAAAAAACCTTTACTGGTCACATCCATGTCTACTAATGGCACGTACACACGTAGCCAGTATAAGTTTTTACCTTTCATCCACACTAAAACTCAGTTTTTCTGAAAACTCCGACCAAAGGGAGATTTGGGAAAACTCAGTCTTCATGTCAGCGTGTAGAAAATGCATTGACGTCAGGTGTGCAACGTTTGTTTAGGTGTTATGCAGTGTGTATTTATGCAGGTTCGTGTAGATGAAAACTTTCCTAAAAACTATCTGGTGTGTACGATGTTATTATTGAAAACAGAGCGGGGGGAAATATTAGTTTTTCTAAATACCCGGCTACGTGTACACATAGCCTAAAACGTACATTTATATATAAGGCCCTGTTTACACGACTGTTTAAATGCAGCAGAGTTTTTGCTGCGGTCTGAAGCTGTAACCTCGGTGACAGACGCTCTTCCTTCTGCTGATACCTGTCTGCTGCAGCGGGTCCGACAATGACAGAGGAGGGAGAGAAGTGGAGTCTGAGACAAAATGGTCAGTTTTTGTTTGCTTCTTAGCCATGTTTTGGTTTTCCATTTGGCGCTACTAGGGAGAGAAGTAGAGGGAAGGTTTAACACAGGTGCTCGGACTTTGTGGTGTTGTGTGCATATAACATTGAATTCCACAAACTTTTGCGTCACCGTATGCACGCAGATTTCCCCCTAAAAACGTTCATCTAAACACGGAATAAAAAGTGAGAACTCAACGCCGCTTTTGCGTTTTCTGTTCAGATCGTTTCCGTGTAAACCATAGACTGTATATAAAATGGACGTAACATCCGTGACGTCAACCATTGGTTTGTGGACTGCTGCTCGGAGGCCAATAGTATCGGATCTGAGCAGCGCCATCTTGAAAATTTCCGGTGCATGCTGGGTAAAATAAAAACAGGGATTCTACTTATATGGGCATCAGGAGGAGCATGAGGTGCCCTCCTGAACCTGTGAACCAATCAACCTGTCAATCACCACGTAGCCACGCCCTAATGCATACCCTGCTTTATCGTCACATATAAAATCAGGGAGGCCAAAATGTCCCAAATGAACATCATACTGCATTGAAGAAGGCTTTAAACTAGCGATTGAGACCATAAACACATTTTGAAAACATTTACTGAGGTTAGAAATCAAGTGAGAAGTTGGTGAATTCTCCATTGACTTGTATAGAGACGGAAGTCCTTTTGACACCAAAACGGTCGCCCCCTGGTGGCCTTTTGATAGAATGCAGTTTTAAGTTACTTCAACGTTGGCCTCATTTCAGAGGACCGGAGCTCCCCACGTGGTGTAAACATAGCCTAAAACGTACATTTATATATAAGACTTATCTGTGAAAATGGTTTGAAAGAAACGTACATAACAACATCTTTCACATAATGTCTGGATGAACACTTAATGTGCTGAGGAAATGGAAACATGACTCTGTGTGTGTGTGTGTGTGTGTGTGTGTGTGTGTGTGTGTGTGTGTGTGTGTGTGTGTGTGTGTGTGTGTGCATTGAAAGCTGACACTCAGGCAGAGCAGCGATGACATCACGGCGTCGGGTTAGTAAAGCTGAGCTTGCCGTGTGTCGGGGGAGAAGAAGAAGAAGCCGTCTGCTTCCTCACAGATGGGTCTTGATGGATTTCACCTTTAAATAAATCAGCTGCACTCAACTTCCTGTTTGGATGAAAATGTGCCTCGCAGGCGCTGAGCGGTCGGATGACATCATCGAGTGAGCTGCAGGTTCACTGGTTTTTAAACTGATGTGATGAGAGGGGGTTTTATCCAGACGGCTGCAGAATATCTCTCACAGATTTCAGTTAAATTAGGTGAAAATTTAAACCATAAATCTGCAAAAAAAAAAAACGGCTTAATTTTTGTTAAAGGTGCAAAATTTTACTACAAATGCTCGTCTTTGTACTTTGAGGTGATAAAATGTGATATGAAGAGAAAAGCTACTCCTCTTCCTCCTCCTCTTGCTCCTCCACCTCCTCTTCCTCCTCCTCCTGCTCCTCCTGCTCCTCCTCCTCCTCTTCCTCCTCTTCTTCCTCCTCCTCTTGCTCCTCCTCTTCCTCCTCCTCCTGCTCTTCCTCCTCCTCCTCTTCTTGCTCCTCTACCTCCTCTTCCCCCTCTTCCCCCTCCTCATCCTCTTCCTCCTCCTCCTGCTCCACCTCCTCTTCCTCCTCCTCCTCCTCCTCCTCCTCCTCTACCACCTCTTCTTCCTGCTCTTCCTCCTCCTCCTCTTGCTCCTCCACATCCTCTTCATCCTTTTCATCCTCCTCCTCTACCTCCTCTTCCTCCTATCCCTCCTCCTCCTGCTCCACCTCCTTTTTCTCCTCTTCCTCCTCCCCCTATTCTTCTTCCTCTTCCCCCTCCTCCTCCTCCTCCCCCCTCTTCTTCTTCCTCCTCCTCCTCCTCCTCCTCTTGCTCCTCCACCACCTCCTCCTCCTCCTCTTCCCCCCCTCCTCCTCCTCCTCCTCCTCTTCCTCCTCCTCCTCCTCCTCCAGCATGTAATGATGACATCAGCCTGAGGATTGGATGCTGTCTTGTTATTTCTCGCTCTCATTGAGGACTGAATTGGAAACACCTGATGAAACGCTTCCTCTTCCTCCTCCCTTCTCCTCCTCTTCCTCCTCCTCCTCTTGCTCCTCTACCTCCTCTTCCTCCTCATCCTCCCCCTCCTCCTCCTCCTACTCCTCCAGCATGTAATGATGACATCAGCCTGAGGATGTGATGCTGTCTCTCATTGAGGACTGGATTGGAAACACCTGATGAAACTCTGATGCAAACCGGGTCTGATGGAGCAGCTGGAGGCTTTTCTGGCAGAAGAACACAGATGATGAGTTTCCCCCCAAAATAAAAACCCGCTTCACGCCGAGACCTGATTCACAAGGACTGAAATCCAAGCGTGACTCGGGTGCTTTTTTTTTTCTTTCCTTCCTTTTCATGTTTGTTCTGACTGCAGATCATTTTTAATCAGTTTAGTCAAATTCCTTCTTATTCGCTTCAATTTAGAGCAGAAACAGCTGGAGATGCTGTCCTGGAGTCAAGGGAGGAAGGGAGGAACGGAGGAAGGATGGAACGGAGGGAAGGAAAGGAAGGAACAGAGGAAGGAAGGATGGAAGGGAAGAAGAAGGAAGGAAAGAAGGAAGGAAGGAGGGAGGAAGGAAGGATGGAACGGAGGAAGGAAGGATGGGAGGAAGAAGGAAGGATGGAACGGAGGAAAGAAGGAAGGAGGGAACGAAGGAAGGATGGAAGGGAAGAAGAGGGAAGGAAAGAAGGAAGGAAGGAGGGAGGAAGGAAAGAAGGAAGGAAGGAGGGAGGAAGGAAGAAGGAAGGGAAGGAGGGAATGAAGGAGGGAAGGAAGGGAGGAAGAAGGAAGGATGGAAGGGATGAAGAAAGAAGGAAGGAGGGAAGAAAGGAGGGAAAGAAAGGAGGGAGGAAGGGAGGAAAGGAAAGAAGGAAGGGAGGAAAGGAAAGAAGGGAAGGAGGAAGGAAAGGAAGGAAGGATGGAGGGAGGAAAGAATGACAGAGGAAAGAAGGAAGGGAGGAAGGTAGGGGGGAGGAAAGAAGGACAGAAGGAAGGAAGAAAGGAGGGAAGGAAACAAGGAGGGATGGAGGAAAGAAGGAGGGAGGAAGTTAGAAAGGGGGATGGAGGAAGGAAAGAAGGAAGGGAGTAAAGAGGGAGGAAGGACAGACGGAAGGAAGGAAGGAAGGAAAGAAGGAACAGTCAAAACAGATGACAGGAAGGTTCATTCTAGTCAGAACATTATCTATATATATCTATATATATATATATATCTATATATATATATATATATATATATATAGATATATTTATATATATATATATCGATATATATATATATATATATATCTATATAGATATATCAGGAAGTAAAAGCTGAAACAGTTAAACTTCAGCTCGGCTCAGACTGGATGAACATCACAGAGACGATGAGGTGAAATATTATCTGACCTCCTCAAAGACTCACAGAACTGGTGGTTCTGGTATTTTGTGGTTCTGGTATTTTGTGGTTCTGGTATTTTGTGGTTCTGGTATTTTAACCGCTGGAACAGGATCTGGTCTGTAATAGATACCAACGTTCAGCAGGAGAGAAGCCAGAAGAGCAGCGGTGCAAGTATTTAAATACAGTTACTGAAGTATTTAACCCTCCTGTTGTCCTCCAGTCAAGGAAGGAAGGAAAGGAGGAAGGAAGGAAAGGAGGGAAGAAGGAAGGAAGGAAGGAAGGAAGAAAGAAGGAAGGAAAGAAGGAGGGAGGGAGGAAGGAAAGGAGGGAAGAAGGAAGGGGGGAAGAAGGAAGGAAAGGAGGGAGGAAGGAAGGGAGGGAGGAAGAAAGAAGGAAAGGAGGAAGGGAGGAAGGAAGGAAAGGAGGGAGGAAGGAAAGAAGGGAGGCAAGGAAAGAAGGAAGGTAGCAGGGAGGGAGGAAAGGAGGGAGGAAGGAAGAAAGGGAGGAAGAAGGAAAGAAAGAGGGAAGGATAGAGGAAAGACGGAAGGTAGGAGGGAGGGAGGGAGAAAGGGAAAGAGGAAGAGAGGAAGGAAGGAAAGGAGGGAGGAAGAAGGAAGGAAAGAAGAAACGAGGGAGGGAGGAAGGAAGGAAAGAAGGACAGAGGAAAGAAGGAAAGACGGAAGGAAAGAAGGAAGGAAGGGTCAAGACAGACGGGGTCAATTTGACCCGGGAGGACGACAGGAAGGTTAAACTGGGTTTTTCTTTCTTCTTTGTTCCTTCAGTGTTTGAGTTTCTCTTTATTTACACATTTCTCTGCTGACATCACAACTAGATACGAAGCTAATCAATAACATTATGAAACTATTTATAAAAAGCATTCATGCATCTTATTTATACGGTTTATATCCATATAGTAAATATTATAATATACATATATACATATAATTATATATGCAGTGTTGGGAGGATTTAGATTTGGACTTTTTTGATGTTAGGAGTAAACAAGGCAGCTTTATTTATATAATGTATTCACAGCCAGAGGCAACAGAGAGCTGATTAGAGGAGAAGAAGCTCTCTCTTCTTTCTCTCTTCTTTCTCTCTTCTTTCTGCACCCAAGTCTTTTTGCTCTACTGATTCTCATGGTTTTGGTTAAATTGGGCATTAACGCTCCTGTTGTCCTCGAGTCAAGGAAGGAAGGGAGGAAGAAGGAAGGAAAGGAAGAAGGAAGGGAGGAAGAAGGAAGGAAGGAAAGGAGGAAATGCAAAGCCTTAAATGCAAATTATTCATAAACACGTGGCTTCATGTGTATAATAAAGAATATTATAACAACAATAACTCATTTAAAGTCTAATTAAATATGCAAATGAAAGCAAAGTGAAGTACACATGATAAAAGAATAATAATGAAGTAGAAGAAGGGAAGGAGGGAAGGTGGAGGACAAAAGGAAGGAAAGGAGGGATGAAGGAAGCAAAGGAGGGAAAGAAGGAAGGGAGGAAGGAAGGATGGAGGAAAGAAGGAAGGGAGGATGGAGGAAAGAGGGAAAAAGGGAGGGAGGGAGAAAGGAAAAGAGGAAGGGAGGAAGGAAGGACAGAAGGAAGGAAAGAAAGAGAGAAGGAAGGAAGGGAGGAAAACAGCTGCAACATTTACTGACAAACTTTAGCTCAGGATTTATTTTAGATTTACTTCATTTATTCAAACGTTTGTTGTTGTAACTGAATCTGTAGAAATAAATATGATAATAAATCAGACTCAGTTTTCTGGGTTTGAGTCCCAGCTTGTAGATGTTGTTTCTGATCGGTCGTCTGCTCGGATCCATACTGATTCTTCTAAACTGGACTTCACACAGTCGACACAGCGGCAGCACATTACAGATCAAACTGTGAAACATTTTCATGGTTTTTGTTTTTCCACACAGAAAAGCTTCAAATGTCCTCGATACTTTACAACAAGCAACAAAACTCTGCAGCACATTTAACACGTTTACATCCTCACTGTAAACTTTAAAGTCTTTAAAGTAAGAATAAATATGTGTTCTGAGTTTGACATACCACAGAAAAGTGTGTTGTTAACCACCCTGCCAAATTTTAAAGATTAAAAAATCGCCAAATATATGAAATTAGGCTTCAAAGTTGTGTAAAAGTCTGCCTGTTTCTCTGCTCCCAAACGCTGTGGGCGTGGCCGCCGAGTCCGCTGAAGCCCCGCCCCCTACCAAGTGTCACCTGTCAATCAAAGTCACCACCTCTACCAGAAACATGGACGCTAGGTCTGAGAGCTTTCTGCTGCTAACTCGGCGGCTAGCTCGGCTGCTAACTCGGCTGCTAGCTCGGCGGCTAACTCAGCGGCTAACTCCGCGGCTAACTCAGCTAACTGGCTAACTGTAGACTGTAGTAGTAGTAGTAGTGTGTGCTGAATGTATTCATACCTCTACAGCAGCAGGTTTATGCCATTAAATCCAGACACAGAAATGTTGAAACACAGTTTGTGAAGCCTAGCTCCACAATTCAAATCTAAATGGTTGAAATGCTTTTTACACCTTTTTTAGAAAATACATTTATGACCTATTTAATGTGTTTAGAATAAAATGTCTGAATTCACTTTACACAGTCTTTAAAGACACTGAGAGTGACGTTTTTCTTTTATCTTCATCAAAGGACTGTTTGTGTTTGTTCAGATGCAAACGCCTCCATAAACCCACAGCACTGACCTGACACCCGGTGTGTGTGTGTGTGTGTGTGTGTGTGTGTGTGTGTGTGTGTGTGTGTTGTGACAGCAGGATGTATCTGGGTCACATTTCCAAAGAAATAAAATCTTCCCTTCGTCACATTTTAATGTCAGATGTGTTGCGTTCAGGGTCCAGCTGCAAGAATCAGACCTAATAAAACCCTAACAGCAGTAACCCTCCTGTTGTCCTCGAGTCAAGGAAGGAAAGGAGGGAGGAAGGAAGGAGGGAAGGAAGGAAGGAAGGAAGGAGGGAAGGAGGGAAGAAAAGATTTGCCTGCAGTCTAAAAGCGAACCTAAGAGTCTAAAAACACAAAGTGACTTCATTTGGATTCTTCTGGCCTTTAAATGATGATAAATAGTTTGGAAAAAGTGGTCGTGGTGTTCTGTGGTTAATGCTGAAAGCTGATCTTTGGCTGCTGGAGCGGAGCGGAGTGGACGGGTGTAGGTGGAGGGTTTGCTGCTGGAGTGGAGCGGAGGGGACGGGTGGAGGGTTTGCTGCTGGAGCGGAGTAGCGGGGACGGGTGGAGGTGGAGGGTTTGCTGCTGGAACGGAGGGGAGGGGACGGGTGGAGGGTTTGCTGCTGGAGCGGAGTGGCGGGGACGGGTGGAGGTGGAGGGTTTGCTGCTGGAACGGAGGGGAGGGGACGGGTGGAGGGTTTGCTGCTGGAACGGAGCGGTGGGTACGGGTGGAGTTGGAGTTGGAGTTGGAGGTGGAGGTGGAGGGTTTGTTGCTGGAGTGGAGTGGTGGGGGCGGGTGGAGGTGGAGGGTTTGCTGCTGGAACGGAGGGGAGGGGACGGGTGGAGGTGGAGGGTTTGCTGCTGGAGCGGAGCGGTGGGTACGGGTGGAGTTGGAGTTGGAGGTGGAGGTGGAGGTGGAGGGTTTGTTGCTGGAGTGGAGTGGTGGGGGCGGATGGAGGTGGAGGGTTTGCTGCTGGAACGGAGGGGAGGGGACGGGTGGAGGTGGAGGGTTTGCTGCTGGAGTGGAGTGGTGGGTACGGGTGGAGTTGGAGGTGGAGGGTTTGTTGCTGGAGTGGAGTGGTGGGGGCGGGTGGAGGTGGAGGGTTTGCTACTGGAGTGGAGTGGTGGGGACGGGTGGAGGTGGAGGGTTTGCTGCTGGAGGGGAGCGGTGGGGGCGGGTGGAGGGGGAGGTGGAGGGTTTGCTGCTGGAGTGGAGTGGGGGGGCGGGTGGAGGTGGAGGGTTTGCTGTGTCCTCTGGCCGTCCCGCTGTTCATCAAAAACCAAACGAGCTCGTAAATCTGAACGACACACTGCCACCGCCAACCGCAGCAGCAGGAAGTGGCTCGGTGTGGCTCAGCGTTTTAAATGGCAGAGGATTTAAGCGGGGGGGGTTGGAGTGGAGGGGAAGTGTGTGGGGGGGGCGTGATGGGGCTCCGGAGTTGCTGGCAGGTTTACGACTCCGGCTGCTGCAACCTTCTGTTGGAGGTCTGGACCGGCTGGAAGCGGGAACGCTCATCAGTGTGATTTATGCTTTCGGGAGTTTTCTGCAGTTTCACCTTCACTGAAGTAGAGAAGCCGAGCTGACGGAGCGGCGCGCACCCCAGCAGCGGCGTGTCACTTCCTGTGTCGCTCCGAGTTCAGAGGGACGCCGTCCTGGTGCTGCTGGAACAGTGATGGAGGACAGACGACTAGAACTGGGACAGCTGGTCTAATAAATGATGATTCAACAAATAATTATTAACCCATTATGAACAGTAGGAGGAACAGTCAAAACAAACGGGGTCAATTTGACCCGGGAGGCCGACACGAAGGTTAAAATCACTACGTGTCCTAAAATAAATAATTATCTTAGAGCTTCAGAAGGCAGAGCATTATGTATGTTTATGAGAGTTAGCATAAGTGCTCAGTACACGTCTGTATGTATGTTTGGATCTGTTGCTGCTGCAGCTGCTAATCAACACAAACAGCCGCTCGCCACACGCCGGCCCATTTACAGTGGCGTTGTCATGGAGACGGCATTGATTACACTGCGAGGTGTCCGCTCTTTGTTTAAAAAGATCCAGAAACAACACAGGAGACGTTAATACCGACTCCATCTCTGTTTTAAAGCCCTTTGATCAAACTAACAGCTGGTTATTTACATGTAAATATATATTAGAGAGCGTTTTAACCTGAGATATATGAACTGAAATGCAGATTGAAGAGCAGAGATTCATTCATAACACGTTCTTATGATCCCAGTCAGAACTAAATCTTCTTCTTTCTGCATCTTTTTCTGCTTGTTTGTTTTTTATTCTTTCACAAAACAACATTAACGTCACATTTTTCCATCAGGATTAAAAACATTAATATAAAAGAAATTAATAAAAAACTTGTGAACAGCACATAAAACTCAACATGTTTTGTATAAAACTGAAGCGTGACAAGATAAAAACACATTTCTACCACATGATGATTTAATTACAGTAGATACTCATAATGCAAGTTGTGAATTTTAAAAGCTAAAAATAAATAAAATAAATAAAATCTCTCTTCTTTCTATGTCATTAAAACTGATTTTAAAGATATTTTGTCCACTATTTAATCAGAAACACATAATAAACGGAGAGGAAAGGAAAGGACGGAGGAAAGAAGGAAGGAAGGTAAGAGGGAGGGAGAGAGAAAGGAAAAGAGGAAGTGAGGAAGGAAGGAAAGAAGGACAGAAGGAAGGAAGAAAGGGCGATGGAGAAGGAAAGAAGGAAGGGAAGAACGAGAGAGCTAGGAAAGAAAGAGAGAAGGAGGGAGGGAGGAAGGACAGACGGAAGGAAGGAAGGACGGAAGGAAGGAAGGAAGGGAGGAAAGAAGGACAGAGGAAAGAAGGAAGGGAGGAATGAGAGAGCTAGGAAAGAAAGAGAGAAGGAGGGAGGGAGGAAGGACAGACGGAAGGAAGGAAGGACGGAAGGAAGGAAGGAAGGGAGGAAAGAAGGACAGAGGAAAGAAGGAAGGGAGGAAAGGTAGGGGGGAGGAGAGGAGAGGAGAGGAGAAGAGGAGAGGAGGAGGAGAGGAGAGAAGGAGGCGAGGAGAGGAGAGGAGAGGATGGGAAGAGAAGGAGAGAGGAGAGAGGAGAGAAGGAGAGAGGAGAGAGAGGAGAGAGGAGGCAAGGAGAAGAGGAGAGGAGGAGAGGAAAGGAGGAGAGGAGGAGGAGGAGAGAGGAGAAGAGAGGAGAGAGGAGAGAGGAAGAGAGGAGGCAAGGAGAGGAGGAGAGGAGTAGAGGAGAGAGGAGAGAGGAGGGAGGAGAGGAGAGGAGGAGAGGAGGAGAGAGAGGAGGAGAGGAGAGAGGGAGGGAGGAGAGGAGGAGCAGGAGGAGGAGAGAGGAGAGGAGGGAGGAGAGGAGAGAGGAGAGGAGGAGAGAGGGGAGGGAGGATAGAGGAGATAGGACTGAGGAAAGAGGAGAGAGGAGAGGAGGGAGGAGAGGAGAGAGGAGAGGAGAGGAGGAGAGGAGAGGAGAGGAGAGGAGAGATGAGAGAGGAGAGAGGAGAGGAGAGAGGAGAGAGGAGGAGGAGAGAGGAGAGAGGAGAGAGGAGAGGAGAGGAGAGGAGAGGAGGAGAGGAGGAGAGGAGAGAGGAGAGAGGAGAGAGGAGAGGAGGAGAGGAGAGGAGAGAGGAGAGAGGAGAGGAGGAGAGGACGAGAGGAGAGAGGAGAGGAGGAGAGGTGGAGAGGAGAGGAGAGGAGAGGAGAGGAGAGAGGAGGAGGAGAGAGGAGAGGAGAGGAGAGGAGAGGAGAGGAGAGAGAGAGGAGAGAGGAGAGGAGAGGAGAGGAGAGGAGAGGAGAGATGAGAGAGGAGAGAGGAGAGGAGGAGAGGAGAGAGGAGAGAGGAGAGAGAGGAGAGAGGAGAGAAGGCCTGATAGTTGCAGCTGAGGAGTTCCTCCCAGTGTTTATATCTGAGTGTTCAGCTCAGTTGAACCTGCAGAGTTTTTCCTTTGGGCTCATTTAACGTGTTTTACTGCAGGAACACAGCCAAGAGTTACTGTTACTGCTGTTGCCGAGGACGACCAGCCCCGAAAGGACAAAGACATAAAAGCATCTGGACGTCTTCCAAACCGAGTTAGACTGTTTAGAGTCGACTTAAACAGACTCAGGACCTGTTTACAGTCTGTGTTTAGTCTGGAGCCACAGTGACTCAGCCTGTAGCAGCTATAGGTGAGGTCAAAGGTCAGCGTGTCAGCAGCTGGCGTCCGTCAGACAGCCGTTACCTGACCCCTGCAATCCACCTCTCTCCCTCTCTCTCCTTCTCTCTCTCTCTCTCCCCTCTCTCTCTCTCTCTCTATCTCTCTCCCCTCTCTCTCCCTCTCTCTCTCTCTCTCCGTCTCTCCCACTCCTTTGGGGCGCCGCATCCGTCTTGCGATTGGGTGTGTGATCCCAGCCGGTAACCATGCGACAGTTGCCGGGGGCCAGGCGGCAGCAGAGCAGAGGGACTCAAACGTGAGGACTGTTGAAGGACGGCGGATGCACACAGAGGAGGAGGAGGAGGAAGAGGAGGAGGAAGAAGAGGAAGAGGAGGGGGGTTGTCATGGGCGGAGGGGTGTGATCTGTTGGCAGGGTAATAATAAGTGGGTGTCTGCTGGAGGGGGGGTAGGGGGTAGTGGGGGGGGGGGGGGAGTAGGTGAAGACAGCCAGCTGTGTCCTCGAAGGCCACAGGTGTGTGTGTGTGTGTGTGTGTGTGTGTGTGTGTGTGTGTGTGTGTGTGTGTGTGTGTGTATCACAGGAATTGTCACAGTTCTTTGTCTTTTTTCGTGTCTTTTGATCACATCTCATAGATCTGATACTTTGACCTTTTCTCTCAGTTTCATGAACACTGAGTCTGGTTTAACCCTCCTGGAAGGAAAAGAGGGAGGAAGGAAAGGAAAGACGGAAGGATGGAGGAAAGAGTAAGAAAGGGAGGGAGGGAGAGGAAGGAAGGAAGGAAGGAAGGAAGGGAGGAAGGAAAGGAAAGAAGGAAAGGACGGAGGAAAGAGGAAGGTAGGAGGGAAAGAAGGAAGGAAGGAAGGGAGGAAGGAAGGAAGGAAGGAAGGAAAGGAGGGAGGAAGGAAGGGAGGAAATAAAGGAAGAAAGAAGGACGGAGGAAAGAAGGAAGGAAGGAAGGACGGAAGGTGGGAAGGAAAGAAGAAGGGAGGGAAGAAAGGAGGGACAAGGAAGGGAGGAGGAAGAAGGAAGTTAGGAAAGGAGGAAGGAAAGGAAGGAAGGAAGGAAGGAAGGAAGGGAGGAAGGAAGGAAGGGAAGGAAGAAGGACTGGAAGGCGGGAAGGAAAGGAAGGACGGAGGAAAGAAGGAAAGAAGGGAGGAAGGAAAGGAAAGAAGGAAGGACGGAGGAAAGAAGGAAGGAAGGAGGGAAGGGGGGGAGGAAAGAAGGAAGGAAGAAGGAAGGAAGGAATGGAGAAGGGAAGGAAGAAGGAGGGGAGGAAAGAAGGAAGGGAGGAAAGAGTGAGGAAGGAAAGAAAGAGAGAAGGGAGGATAGAGGAAGGAAAGAAGGAGGGGAGGAAAGAAGAGAGAAGGATGGAGGGAGGAAAGAAGGGATGGAAAAAAGGAACGAGGGAGGACGACATGAGGTTTAAACATTTATTCCCCAAAGTTGTTCAGTTCCTCATAGAGCTCGGACTCCCCCCCCCCCCCCCCCTCCCCCCCTCTGTCCTCCAGCTGTTTCTGAAGTTATTTGCATTATTAATGAGCACCTGTAGCCCCCCCCCCCCCCCCCACCAGCCTCAGCCAATCAGATACAACCTTCTACCTGCAGTAATAAATCAGTTTAAAGTGTCTATGAAGAAGCTGCTCAGACTCAGATCATGTCTACGTCTCCTCACTGAATAAAGGAAGTTCAGCTTTAATACAGATGTTATTATATATATGTTCCTTTAGTTGAGGAACAGAAAGAGTAGAGTGCTGAGTCAGCTGATCCAGTAGTTGTTATTTGACTGAATGTTTACGTCTCCTTCTGCTTTTATTTTATTCCAGCTCAGTGTGACATTAGACGATATATATATCGTCTATGTATATATACAGAGTGTCCCACAAAGTCTCTTTACAATTAAAACATTCATTACAAAAGCAATTGATGAGATGTGTTAATGAGATAGTTTTATTTACTCAGGTTATCAAAGTGTTTTAATCAACGTCATCAACGACCTAAAGCTAAAGATGCCATTAATGAGGCTCTGCTACAGACAACATGGTAAGAAATCCAGTAAAGGAAGGAAGGAAGGAAGGAAGGAAGGAAGGAAGGAAGGAAGGAAGGAAGGAAGGAAGGAAGGAAGGAAGGAAGGAAAAGAAGAAAGGAGGGAAGCAGGGAAGGAAAAGATGGAAGGAAGGAAGGAAGGAAGGAAGGAAGGAAGGAAGGAAGGAGGATAGGAAGGAAGGAAAAGAAGGAACGAAGGAGGGAAAGAAGGAAAAATGGATGGAAGGAAGGAAGGAAGGAAGGAAGAAGGAGGATAGGAAGGAAGGAAAAGAAGGAACGAAGGAGGAAAGAAGGAAAAGAATGAAGGAAAAGAAGGAAGGAAGGAAGGAAGGAGGGGAGGAAGGAAGGTAGGAAGGAAAAGAATAAAGAGAGAAAATAAGGAAGGAAGGAAGGAAGGAGGCTCTGCTACATTCAATAGGGTAAGAATCCAGCACCGTCTTGATGCTTC
>NC_084971.1:35608169-35721765 GCF_963691925.1 Scomber scombrus
CTGCAGACAGAGAGAAAGCAAAAGGTGTTCAGGTCTTCACCGCTCTGAAGGAGTCTGTTGAGAGAAGCCTGAATGAGGTCATTGAGACGATTGAAGAGAAGCAAAGAACAACAGAGAAACAGGCTGAAGACTTCATCAAAGAGCTGGAACAGGAAATCTCTGAGCTGAAGAAGAGAAGCTCTGAGGTGGAGAAGCTCTCACACTCTGAAGACCACCTCCACTTCCTCCAAAACTTCCTGTCCCTGAAAGCTGCTCCACCCACCAAAGACTGGACAGAGGTCAGCGTCCATCCATCATATGAGGGGACTGTGGTGAAAGTTGTGGCTCAGCTGGAGGAGAAGCTCAGTAAACAGATGAAGAAGCTGTTTGAGGCTGAGCTGAAGAGGGTCCAGCAGTATGCAGTGGATGTGACTCTTGATCCTGATACAGCACATCCTGTACTCATCCTGTCTGATGATGGGAAACAAGTATATGATAGTGATGTGTGGAAGAATCTCCCAAACAACCCAGAAAGATTTTCTTCATATATTTTTGTTTTAGGAAAGCAGAGTTTCTCTTCAGGTAGATTTTACTTTGAGGTTCAGGTTAAAGAGAAGACTGGCTGGACTTTAGGAGTGGCCAGAGAGTCGTTCAACAGGAAGGGAGAAATCACACTGAGTCCTGAAGATGGTTTCTGGACAACAGGGTTGACAGGAAATTACGTTTTTTCTCCAGTCCGTCTCTCTCTGAAGTCTCGTCCTCAGAAGGTGGGGGTGTTTGTGGATTATGAGGAGGGTCTGATCTCCTTTTATGACGTAGATGCTGCAGCTCTTATCTACTCCTTTACTGGCTGCTCCTTCACTGAGAAACTCTACCCAATCTTCAGTCCCCATTTAAATGATGGTGGTAAAAACTCCGCCCCTCTGATCATCTCTCCTGTCAATCAAACTGCCTGATTGATTTAATTAATAAAAATAAACACAAAGTATATTTAAGACAAAACTGCCACTGCACTCACTACATGGCGATATAAATGATAGATGGATTGATTGATTGATTGATTGATTGATTGATTGAATAGTGTAGAAAATCCCTACCTCCTTCCACCACATCTCACTCTAGCTCCGCCCCCAGAGACTATTTAGGCAGCCAGCTCACCTGTGTCAGCCTTTTTCCCTCTCTGGAGAACAAAGGAGCTGGCTGACCTACCTGCACAATAGTTTAAGCTGCGTATTTGATGTAAGTCCCTTTGTTTCCATATGATTATTCTGTTTAGTAATTATGATAAATGTAATGGAAGATTATTCCTACCTCTTTAGTTTGAGTAATGGTTTTTCTCTTAGATATCTTTGGTTGATTGTTGGTTATTATTATGCATACGTCTGACCTATGATTTCCTGCCTTGTTCTTATTGCCAGATACAAACCAGCTTGAATAATAAAATGGACTGGAACTGGATCCTCCTTGTTGTGTGATTGTTGTTCTAACAAACAACCCATTGCATCTACTATCCTGTAAAACCAACACTCCATCCTCACTAGTCCAATATTTTACAAATAGAGAATAGACATAAAAACAAACCAATCAATGATAAACTGATACATATTAAAAGAAAGCAAGACTGAACTTTATGCAAATGTATCTATATTGATGATCAATAATGTTCTTCTTCAACATATTGATTGGGGTTTATGAGGTTTTACAATCAAATATAATGTAACTGCTGTCTGTAAGTATCAATGAGAGGTGGTTGACCCTTTCAGACACAAAATCGACCAGGGAATAATCCTGGTTGGAGCTCGGTCTGAAAGAGGTGTTACAATGAAAACACATTAGAAGGAGATCTTTTAGTCAGTATGAACAGGAGGAATGATTACAGAGAGGAAAACCTCTTTACCTGTGCATATGGACACCTGACTGCTGGTTTAATACACACTTGTTCATACGAGTGGTGCCAATGAGATCCAGATGTGTTTACCAAGAGAGACCTGGGTAAAATAATTCTTAATTTCTAAATGGAACAATATTAATTTTGCTTGCAGGTAACGCCAATCCTTATGGTTTGGAATAACATGTTTATGTGTAGGCACAAAAACTACCTGGTTATGGTTAGAGAAAGTAGTGGTTTGGTTAAAATAGTAAAATGTAGTAAAAAATGCCCCCTGTGGCAGTCAAAAATATCTAGTTAGTTTTCCAAGAGGTCCAACAAAATGTCCTGTGTAACCCTCTGGAACATTGTTGATGATAGCAAGCTTTTTTCTTTTTGTTGTTGTCTGAATCATGAGATTCTCAGTTTTCCAAGGCCTCTTTATGAACATCAGGGCCGATTAACTGTGTGTGATATGATCACATGATATGGGAACAGAGGCTTGCTGGGCTTCACAGTCTTGAGTCACTGTGTGCACTCGATGGCAGTCTTCCATATGGCTCAGGGACAAATAAGGATTGACTAGATGAGCAATTCATAAATCAGTTAAACTAGTTTTAAAAGCAGCATCAGGTTTGTTAAAGTGTACATTTAGTATTTTTGTTGGTTTTATATCATTTGAAATGACATTTGCACCATTTTTTACCAAAAGTAAGACTGAATGCTCCTGAAAATGTCAAATGGTGTAACCACAAAAGAATGATACATATTACATATTTTATCACCTACAGTGTATTTAAGTGGACTTATACTAATAATGACTTCATTTAAAACATGTAAATGTGTCCTGATCTCCATGGTTACCAGAGTAAATGTAATATTTAGAACAATTGTATTCCATTACCTTTATTTAATATAAAAGTTATAATGTAAGATCATGCCAAACTAGTTGATATGGTGTTTTATTGACAATTTACTGTTTTTTAAGCAAGTTGAATTATTTGGTACAAAGTTTTTATGGTTACACCACTTAGACATGTTTGCCATAATCCTCTAATATATTCTCTCTAAATGGATTAAAAGCAGAAATGTAATGCTGAGTCCACAAAAAAAGAATGTGTGCAAGTTATTCATACGTTTATTTTCACAATTTAACCCATTTAAATTTGAACTAAACCACATGGACACATAAAAACCTTATTGAGTAACTGAGTTTTGTACAAGTTGTGTGTGTTTCCCTCCTGTGTCCAGCAGAGGGCAGCATAACAGCACACAGAGAGAGGACAGGTTGATAAAGGCAGGCTGCACACACCTGTCAACTTCCTTATCTGATTCAGTAACAACTACATGAGAGAAGAAAGTTAACTCAGAGGAGCTGCAGTCAACACAACTGTCTGTTTCTGTATGAAGGAAACTTAAACTGAGTTCTTTACTTCTTTCTCAACAACTGACTCAAACACTGGTGAGTACAGCTGATTATATTTACTGTGTTTCAACAACCAGCATTAACACAAAACTTACAGTTCAACGTAGACAAGTACACTTGTCTGACATTTGTCATGTGAGGTTGAATGAAATTAAACATTGTTCTCTTTATGATTACAATACACAACAAATAATGAATACTCCTGTAATGAAAGTCTCACAACTGTAAAATAAATGTTAGTGAGAGGAGATTTTTTTTTATGGTCATCTGAGTTTGGACACATTTCTTTAAAGACTGAAACATGTGTATCATTCATTAAGAACAATATCTCCAATAATATTCCAACAACACTAATGAAAAGAATTGAAGAATAAATGTATAAATTAGTTCTTGTTGTGAGACACTGCTGCACCTGTCGGATCATTATCTTCATGCAAGATTTAAGATTTCTATTTTATTATATTTTACGTTAAACTAAATGAGCAAAGTTAAACATTTACACACAATGAGCTGAACTTTGGACTGATTGTATGATTGTTGCAGAGTTGTAAAGGATTATAAAGGGACTGTTGTGTCCTTATGACCCAAAGACATGTTCTTTTATTTCTATATTCATTTCTGTTAGAGCCATTTTACTTTATTATGATTTAATGTATTATATTATTATGATATTATTGTTTGATTAACGTTTGTGTCGTCTTCCCGGGTCAAATTGACCCCATCTGTTTGGACTGTTCCTTCTTTCCTCCCTTCCTTCCTCCTTCTCTCTTTCTTTCCTTCCTCTCTCTTTCCTCCCTTCCTTCCTCCATCCCCCTTCTTCCTTCCTTCTGTCCTTCCTTCTTTTCTCCCTCCTTCTTTCCTTCCTTCCTTCCTTCCTTCCTTTCCTTCCTCCCTCCCTCCTTCTCTCTTTCTTTCCTCCCCTACCTTCCTCCCTTCCATCCTTCCTTCCTCCCTCCTTTCCTTCCTTCCTCCCTTCTTCTTTTCCTTTCTCCCTCCCTCCCTCCTACCTTCCATCCTCCCTCCTTTCCTTCCTTCCTTCCCTCCTTTCCTTCCTTTCCTTCCTTCCTCTCTCCTTCCCTCCCTCCTTTCCTTCCTTTCCTTCCTTCCCTCCTTTCCTTCCTTTCCTTCCTTCCTCTCTCCCTTCCTTCCTTCCTTCCTCCCTTTCTTCTTTCCTACTTCCTCCCTTCCTTCCTTGACTCGAGGACAACAGGAGGGTTAATTACTTTTATGGATGCAAGAGTGCTCACCTAATTATATTGGTATTATCTATGGGTATGTATGGTTGAAGGTCTCCCCCTGCTGTCCTTTAATATGTATTGCATCTTAGGGAGGGCGGTGGGAGTGACAAATCCTATATATGAATGAGTAATTGGAGACAGGTGGGTTGAACTCATGATAAGAAGGAGAGATCAGTAATGTCTTTTAACCACACACGTAAGGAGAAAGTTTAAGTTCAAGTTTAGTACTTTGTGATATGTTTTGCTGTATGAATAGTGCTATATCAATAAAGTCCATGATTGTTTGAAACAAAGAGTGGTTAGTCAGAAACCACTTACAGAGGCAAGGGTCTATATTTCTTGAAAATATGCTAAAAAGGCACTACAATGTCCATTTCGTTTTATTCTGTTTCTTTCATTTGTAACATCAAAGACTTTGTATTGAATAAGTCTTGTGTTAGTGTTCAGGGGTATGTTAAAGATATTTTTGCATTTTTGAGTCCAGAAGTCATTATTGGTCCTGATGTTAGATCTTTTCCCCATTTATTTATTGGAAGAGATTTGGTGGAGTCAGTGGAAGATAAATATTTGTATAATTTTGACAGACATTTGTTTGAGTTAGCAGTTTTATTGATGCTGTGCAGTACAGATGGTGGTTGAAGCTTATTATTGGATATTGGTTTTTGCCTTGATTTAAGCTTTAATTGGGCTTTTGTAAATATTGCCCTCCTCTATACCATATTTTTTGCATTTCCTTCTGGAAGGTGTTTTGCATTGACTGGGAGTCATAATGAATGTTCAACTTCAAATGTATTCTCATTAACATCAGGAATCAACCAGGAGTGCACATTCTGTATCTAATGACAGGATAACTTTTTGTATTGGTTTGATTTTGATGGGAAACGTTCAGATTGAAGAGGCAGCATCAATTTTTTGACGAATGTCTACCTTTAGTGAAACCTGATGTGGGTGAATGAGCAATGAAATTACTGATTTGATAAAAAATGTTAAAACTTTGTTAATGATTTTAATATCTGTGCTGATTAATGATATGTGGCATTCGTTTATGCAGATAGTTGGGTCTTTATTAGGCTATAATGAGATTAAGTGCTGTATTCATATGTTGTGATAGTCTTAGATGTTTTTATCTCATCTGCCATTCTAGTGCATAAAGGTGAAATGTCCATTTTCACGTTCCATAACTTCTGATATGACTGTTAGGCTAACTTAAATTATACATAACATGAACATAAATGAATCAAACAAGAGCAATGCATTTAAAATACAAAATGTAAATCCCCCTAACTAATTACCTGCAGCTTAATTACACACTTGCAGTTTTGCAAAACTAGACTTGCAAATATTTTACTATGATGTACTGACGACAGGAATGGCAGGAAAATTACTACTGAGAGAGCAAATCAGACTCAACATGAAACAGTGTCAACAAATGCTGCATTTTCCATCTAAAGCCATTAATGTCCTGTGCTGTATCAAAGTCAATTATGATTAATAGCTGCCAAAAACCTCCTAAAATAGTTTTAATGTTATACACAACCTGATATTTAGTGTTCTCTATCATGTCAAGACTATCTCTCCATTCTACATATGTATGGGGACCGACCACACTGGGGCAGCTGTTGTGGATTACTCTTTAAGACACATCACCTGTGGTGGCCACACACTGATTGGCAACCTGTGGCTATATAAGCACTACACCTGTGTGGCCACTCCGATTCCTTAATTTCCACAGCAAGCAGTTGTATGTGTAATTCTCTTGAGAGCCTAAAGAGAGTAGCATGTGTTTGACATATTATGTGCAATATAATCCACTTACTTTGTGTTTGGGAGAGCTGGTCTACATGCCCCTCTCTGTGTAGCTGCAATCTTTTTATAACACAGGCTGGTGAAAGAGTGGTGCCTTGTGACGGTGGTTGTACCAGTCCGCTTGCATAGCGATTGTCTCCCGTGAAATCCAGCACTGCCATTAAAGTTCCTCATAGAATCCGACCTTGTTGGAGGGCGACGGGTGGATTTTGGCCAAAGGTAATACATACGGGAAGCTGTACGAAAGTGCAACAAGCATGCCTCCACAGGCTAAAACTTTGCTTTCGTGTTAGCGTGTGATTGTAAGGTGAGTGATTAGTGCCACTAGTGCATGCATTATTTTCAGTGAGTACTGTATAGAGGAGCAAATGGCTAGCCCAGCAGGCCATACCGGTTTGTACATTGCTGCCATGCATGGATGGTTCAGCCAGGACGCATGCATTGTTTTGTCCTGCCAGTTGTAAGGAGGCTAGGGCTCGGGTGTTTTCTATGAAACATCTAGCCACTCTCACTGAGTGGCTGTATAATACAAAGTGGCCAAGAGTGTTGGTTTGGAATGACCCAGTTGCACAATCACCTCATACCCCTGGAGTGGCAGTCAGGGCAAGAGTGGCAATGCCCCCTTCTGCAGCTATGGTTGTGGCCCCATCTACTATCCAGCACCCTGCCCCCACCTGGTTAGGGCAGGAGGAACTGCATCTGGTATCACCCCATGTCAGGTGTGTCTGATGCAGGGGGCATCCTGGGCATTAACTCAAAGGATGAAGCCCTCCTCCCAGGCCTCCTGGTTTGACGATGTGGACGTGACTCAGTCGCAGATTTTTCCATACTGCTGCTTCCTGATGTTGAAGACCTGGTATTGAAGCATTTTGCTAAGTCATCTGAAGCCCATCGTTGAACAGGTCTGTGTAGAAGGCTGGTAGGTGTGAACGGTTGGGAGAGGATTAGCTGCGTACCTCCTGATCTCCAATGGATCAGGGTTTGGGGGCTTTGGTGTCCCCCACTAAGACGATCTTGGGCTAAAGAGCTAAAGAATTGTCGGGCATGGTCCTCGCTCGGAGCAGCAGTGCCGCAGCAATGTAACTTGGTTCCTGCAGCACTTAAGAGTACCTAAGCCTGCATCTCAACAGGAAGAAAAGCAGTATCCAGCCCTCAGAGTCAACAGAGTTCTTGGGCATGTGTTTGGATGCCAGAGCAGGGACTCTTTCCTTGACTCCTGTGAGACAGGCTGCCCCCAGGGCTTGCTTGTCACAGTTCTGGTTTTGGGCCAGGGTGACCTGGAGACTGTGTCTCTGACTCTTGGGGTTGATGGCAGCCACAGTGCATGTTGTACCCCTGGCTATTCTGAACATGCACCCAGTGCAGTGCTTCCTCCTGGACCTTTGACTTTGGCATGGACTCTGGTTAGAACAGCACATAAATATTTTGGAGTTGCAGGCTATCCATCGGGCATTTCTACATTTCCTGCCAGGGCTGCAGAACCACCATGTGCTCCGTGTATCAACAGGCAGTCTCAACAGGCATGGGGGTCTAGGTTCCCCTCACCTGTTCAGATTGGCTCAGACACTATGGGAGTGGGCTCATACCCAGCTCAAGTCCCTGAGGACTATGGTCAGAAGATTTTTGCTGTGGATCAGCTCTCCAGGGGGCACCCCTAGCCAGAGAGTGGCGGCTGCATCCAGAGGTTGTGAGCGAAATATGGCATTACTTTGGCACAGCTGTGGCCAATCTCTTCACCTCCAAGGAGACCACAGGGAGTGGATCCTTTCTCTTGCATTGCCCCTAATATCCTTCAGTTCCTCCAGGAGATGTCGGAGCCAAGCAAGTGTCCCTCGAATTTGAGGAGTACCATATATATATATATATATATACATGGAATATGTAGAATGGACAGATAGTCTTGACATGACACAGAACTGATGGTTACATGGTAACGTAGGTTCTCTGAGTGCAGAGACTATCTCTCCAGCTACTAGCTGCTCCGAAATGCTTTCCAAACAATGGTCACTGGAGTGGCCACACAGGTGTAGTGCTTATATATTGCCAATCAGTGTATTGCCACCACAGGTGATGTGTCTTAAAGAGTAATACACAACAGCTGCCCTAGTGGGGTCAGTCCCCATACATATGGAATATGTAGAACTCAGAGAACCTAAATTACCATGCAACCATCGGATCCATTTTTTGAGCCATTCTGTTACACAGCTAAACCATACACAAACATAAAGACACAGATAGAGCTGTATTTCCTTAAACCAGGGGGATTTTCTTTACTTCTTCTGATCAACAAACATTATCAAAATCTAAGACTCAGGGCCTAAAACATTAGTGTTTCAGCAGCAAATAGACTTTAAATTAAAATACAAAAATAATGAGGATGGTATTGTTAAGTCAATTATAGTTACATTGAACAACAAAAAAGGTCTTTTTTTCATCATAACTGCAACATTTATTAAATACTGACTTACTTAATGAATATTTCTGCAATTTTGTTTTCAGTTTCACGTTTGCTCTCAGTGTGTAGATATGTCTGCTGCCAGCTATCTGCAATCTGATGATCGCTTTCTGTGCTCCATCTGTCTGGATGTGTTCACTGATCCAGTCAGCACACCATGTAGACACAACTTCTGCAAAAACTGCATCAATGGACACTGGAACAGTAATAATCAGTGCCTCTGTCCAATGTGTAAAGAGATTTTCATCACAAGACCTGAGCTTCACATCAACACTTCCATCTCTGAGATGGTTTCTCAGTTCAGACAGGAAGCTCAACAGAAAACCAGCAGCAGCAGCTCAGAGCAACAAGCTGTCAAACCAGGAGAAGTTCCCAGTGACGTCTGTACTGGAACCAAACTGAAGGCCCTGAAGTCCTGTCTGGTGCTTCTGGTGTTTCTGGTGATTCCGGTGTGTCTGGGCTTCATCTACTGTGAGTCTCAATTCAGTATTCATGACCTTTGACATGTAGTCTATAAATAACATAGAAAACTAGAGGCGATGGTGATAAATAGAATATGGTAATGAGAGGTAACTTTTATAAATGTATGTCTATATGTCTATGTCCTACCTGTTGTGACAGAAAATGACTTATTTATCAGCCAAAACTGCTTCTTCTTTTCCTCCAGAATGAGGATTATTTCTTCTCTCTCTTTTTTATTTTGGAAGGAATCCCTCTCTAATATTTCTGTAGTTTCGGCATGCTGATAGAAAGTGTAATTCTGTTTAAAACTCCCTCATTACAATTACAGCAGAGCCTGTCTTCTGAACAGGTCTGCATGTGTCTGTCAGACTGTGGTCTCTCAATCTGTACATTGTCACCTTCTTTCTCAGGTTATTATCAGTTACTGTGGTCAGGTACTTTGCCACTGTATACTATCTGTTTAGGGCAAAATTTGTTTATAATGTGTGTTGTTAGCATGAAATATCATTCCAATACAGATGTGTTTTTCTTTTTCTTTGGTTACACTTTGGTTAGTTCGAACACAGCGGGAGCCTCATCTGACATCTTCACATGAGAAAAGACATCAGCTGATTGATCCTGTGGAGAACTTGGAAAACAGGATGTGTATGAAGCACAATAAACCTCTGGAGCTGTTCTGTAAGACCGACCAGACATGTGTCTGCACTCTCTGCACCTCTTCAGACCACAAGACACACGATTGTGTTCCTCTGAAAGAAGAATATGAAAGACAGAAGGCAGAGCTGGGGAAGACAGAGGCTGAAATTCAGGAGATGATCCAGAAGACAGGACTAAAGATTGAAGAGATCAAACACTCAGTTGACCTCAGTAAGGAAGCTGCAGACAGAGAGAAAGCAGAAGGTGTTCAGGTCTTCACCGCTCTGAAGAACTCTGTTGAGAGAAGCCTGAATGAGTTCATTAAGACGATTGAAGAGAAGCAAAGAACAACAGAGAAACAGGCTGAAGACTTCATCAAAGAGCTGGAACAGGAAATCTCTGAGCTGAAGAAGAGAAGCTCTGAGGTGGAGAAGCTCTCACACTCTGAAGACCACCTCCACCTCCTCCAAAACTTCCTGTCCCTGAAAGCTGCTCCACCCACCAAAGACTGGACTGATGTCAGCGTCCGTCCATCATATGAGGGGACTGTGGTGAAAGCTGTGGCTCAGCTGGAGGACACGCTCAGTAAACAGATGAAGAAGCTGCTCGCTGAAGCTGAGCTGAAGAAGGTCCAGCAGTATGCAGTGAATGTGACTCTTGATCATGATACAGCAAATCCTAAACTCATCCTGTCTGATGATGGGAAACAAGTACAACATGGTGATGTAAAGAAGAATGTCCCAGACAACCCAGAGAGATTTTCAGATTGTGGTAATGTTTTAGGAAAACAGAGTTTCTCTTCAGGCAGATTTTACTTTGAGGTTCAGGTTAAAGAGAAGACTCACTGGGATTTAGGAGTGGCCAGAGAGTCGATCAACAGGAAGGGAAAAATCATACTGATTCCTCAGAATGGGTTCTGGGCTATATGGTTGAGAAATGGAAATAACTACAAAGCTCTCACTGGTTTTTTAAATGATCTCTCTCTGAAGTCTCCTCCTCAGAAGGTGGGGGTGTTTGTGGATTATGAGGAGGGTCTGGTCTCCTTTTATGATGTAGATGCTGCAGCTCTTATCTACTCCTTTACTGGCTGCTCCTTCACTGAGAAACTCTACCCATACTTCAGCCCTGGTCCTAATTATGGTGGTAAAAACTCTGCCCCTCTGATCATCTTTCCTGTCAATCAAACTGTCTGATTTATTTTTTATGATCAGTAATTTATTAAACAACGAAGCACTGCCAATAATGAACAGTGTTTAATAAGTAAATCAATTAGTACATTTTGAGTCTACTGTGTAAGGTATATGAAGGCACAGTATTTATACTACGAAAACGACACAGCAGTCAATACATGGCAATAGTTTAGTGACATAAAAAAACACCAAACAATGATGATCTGATTATTATAATCAAAACTTTTAAGATTTAGTCATTCAAGGTAAATAAATGTACAAATGTATATGTTCAATGGTAGTGTAAAGTATAAACTTGGCTTAATCAGGATTTGTTTTTTAGTTTTTTGTATCTTGGATTTTTACCTTTTACTCATATTTTTACTGCTTCAGTATCCTTTCACTATTCATCTGTTTGTATTTCAGTGTTGATGGAGCCGTCAAGAGAAACATGATGTATTGATGCAGCCATTAAAATTCATGATGTCCTGAGTTTGAATATTTCACTGTTTAGCTTCAATGATTGAACATGAACAGAAAAATAATATTCAGCTGCAGCCTGTTTTCATAGTACTCTTTTAAAATAACAAAATATTTGAAATGTATTGAATATTTGTAAAATCCTTTGACTGCTTATACAAAATATGATTACAGTGTATTGAATTAGAATTGATCAACTTGTTTTCAAATCTACATTGATTATATTCTTTCACTGTTTCTACTGTTTTACTGTTTGTTTTTTATTGTTGATGTTTCATATAAAGCACTTTGGATGGCTGATCTGTGTTTGAATACCATAATTAGTAGATAACATATCTTAAAAAGCTTTTCCAAGAAGTTCATGACAAATTGTTTTAAACATGTGACTTAGTCCATCATTGAGTCCTCAACTTTCTTCCTAAAAGACAGACAATGTGGATGTATGTCAGAGACTAAAACAGATGCTGTAAAGTGATGAAAAGACATTTTGTGGTGAATGAAACTACTCTGCTATACAGTATCACTGCAGTTAAATCCTGTGCAGAAGAAGAAACTGTGTGTAGAGTTGTTTTATTTTGCTATCAGAGTCTTCCTCTCAGTCACTGAGGTTTGTACAAGTTGTGTGTGTTTCCCTCCTGTGTCCAGCAGAGGGAAGCATAACAGCACATGTAGTAGGTTGAAAATGCTACAGATATAGTTTTTTATGTATACCTCTCCTATCTTTGATTAATAATTGAACTATTCTAACATTTATTGTAATAACTAACATTTTACAAAAACATTCAGATACATTCATACCTGACGGCAGGAAAGCAGATATTGTTTAATTAGCACCTGGCTGATAAGGGCACAAGATTTGTGGTCATTTCTTTTCATGTCATGTTTAATGCCTAGCTCAAATTGTGGTGTCTTTTATAGTTTCATGCAGTTTTATGATTATGTGTTTTGGCTAGCGGGAATGCCAATTAGCATCTTATCCGTTTAGATTAAAGGAGATAAAGCCAGTTATTTCATTGATTTGTTTATTAATGCAAGAGATGTATTTGTGTTTTTTATATTAGCTTTAAAATATATGGTTAAAACTGCGTATTTGACACAAAATGACGGAATAAAAACTTTGATTTCAAGTTAAATATGATTGTACATACAGCGCTCTACTAGAGGTTGTCTTTAGGTTAAAATGGGTTAAAAAGTGATTTTTCTATGATTGTAAGTTATTGTAACAGTTCAAAATACATAATTTCATTTGGGTGAATCTTGTAAGGCTATGATATGATACGTTCATTGTTATAAAGAAAGATAATTATTTTATTTTGTCCTCTTTCGTAGCTCTTACGGTGTGTTCAAGTGTGTACAAGGTTCGTGAAAATAAACACTGACCATCATTCAGCCGAGAAGAGTATTTAATATGAGTCATAATGGTCAAATATTGTCCCTTGTTAAACCTATAAGGCTTCCTTACAATATACCCTGCAGATGTCAGTGTGGCCACCAGGGGGCAGTGTGGCGTGTTACTTCCTTGTTGGACCCTCTTCTGAGCGGACTTTCGTTTCCTCGTTCATTCTGCTGAGCGAGGCTGAACTGACCGGAAGTAACGCCAACTGTCATCTTTTCTCCTGTTTATTCAGGTTTGAGAAGTATTAACAACTTAGATAAGAACATGAACATGTTACTGAATGCTTAATGTACAGGTTAAAATGGTTTTGGAAAAGTGGAATATGTATTTATGTGCTTTTCTGAACAAGTAGAGAAATGTTGTTTTTTTTCAAGATGCCGCCAGCCGTTAAATTTCTCTGTTACCAACGTAAGTTTTGGTGTAGTTTTGGCGCCAGTACATTTCATACCGTTATGTGAATATTATCTGTTTTACTGTTTAAGGTATAATGTTAATATCTTCATGTATATGACATAATATAAGCGGTGTTGAGAGAAGTTAGCTTTGCCAGCCAGCAGCTCGTGCATTTTAGCTAACTGGTACATTAGCAGTATTTAGCTATTTTTTATTTTCACACTGACAGGTTAGAGAGAAACTGTATTTGAGTGTTTTCTTTTGTTGGATGTGAACTAAAATGTAAATGTAAGCTCAGTGAAAGGACTGAATGATAATTAGTTAAAGCAGCAGTATACTGATTGAACTGAGGATTACTGTACTCTTAAATAGTGAATGAAAAATGTGTTTTATCTGGAAAAAGAGGTTATAAATATATTCATTCATTCATTCATATCATTTATTTGTATTATTACATTATTTTAATGTTTTTGATATTGTGGGTCTTTGTGTGGAATAACAGTGAAAACTGGGAAACATACAGAAAGAGTTATGATGAGATTCATTTTTGCATATTTGTAAATAAATAATTCTGCTGAGCGAGGCTGAACTGGACAGAAGTAACACCAACTGTCTCATCTTTTCTGCTGTTTATTCAGGTATATTATCTGTAATCAGGCTCTCAGCTGAGACCTGTAACAGTAAAATGAGTGTAAGCAGGATTGTATATGTTATAAATTGAGTGAAGCCAATTTCTGTATATATGAAATATGTTGAATTATTTTGAATTCACGTGCAGCTATATTTCTTTTGGCAAAATGTTTTTATTATTTACTATTAGTTTGGTTACACTGTCTTTTATTTTATTGGGTTAAATATGTTGGTATTGAGTTTACGTCCACTAATCAGAGAATTAAGATGTAATGTGAATTGTATACAATTGTGTGTCAGAAATAAACAAGTTCAGGCATGAACAAGACGCTAACTTTGGTCCTTTCTCTATTAATCCACAGAGCTATTTAATGTATATATTGGCTACACAGTGCTCCCTAGCCTGTGTAACCCTTGCTGCTGGTCCAGATTTCCCCTAGGTCTGGTGCCGCTAACACACACATCAGAGAGAGGACAGGTTGATAAAGGCAGGGACAGACTGCACACACCTCTCAACTTCCTCATCTGATTTATTAATAATTACAGGAGAAAATAAAATACTAGAATTACATGAAAAGGTTAAAACATTACAGAAAAAACAGTGAGCTGAACTTTAGACTGACTGATTCTTTCAGAGCTGAAATAAACCAACACTGCAGAAAAAGAAGATAACAGAAGTTCAATCAGGAGGGAATTCATTTTTTTAAGTGACATTTATTTGATTGAACATGCATATAATGAAGAAATGTGGTAAATTCTGTGGTAATTAAACCCCATCATGATGTCATCATATTTATAATGGTATATCCTCTGTTAGAGTCTAGATACTGGTGGTGATGAATAAAAGCAGAGCTGAGATCTGGATGATGAGAGGAAGACCAGATTCTGGTGATATCAGAATTGACACAGATCAATAGAAAACAATAAGTCAAAAGAAACGTAGGTATCTCACAATTATACATGTTGATGTGGGTTGGATAGTACCTGTGGTGAGGGAGAAGGAGGACTACTGAGGTGAAGTATTCCCACTATGCTGATGTAGCAGAGTGTATATAGTATATTCCTTTCTGGTTTATTAATATGTGTTGTTGCACGTCTTGAATGATCCGTCCATCACCAGCCAATCATTTTCAGACAGGTGAAATATAAAACCAGAGAGGCGTTACAGGACACTCTCTTAACCATTTTCCACCAAAGCAGAAAAACTGGTTGTGGCATTCGGTACACGCCCTGTTCCTGCTCACCTGACTTCCGTGAACACGACAGGTATGCCAGGCTTCTTTTTGTATCTGCTCACATGATAAATTCACTGCTCTTTCAATACTATGTTTTTTGCTACTGTTAATAAATATAGTTTATGAATGGGACCACATCTCTCTCCTGTTGGTGTAATGAACCTGTTTGTCTTTTGGGTTAGTGGTACTGATCAGATGTAATCATTTTCTTTGAGTAAAACCCCCAGTATGTGGTAGTTGGATTCTTTTGATGAATTCCCTGTAACCCCAATCACATGCCACACTAATACAATGGTAAAATAATTGATTTGTTCCAATTGATTAAAAAGTAAGAGAGGTTAGAGTAGGCATTGATCCATTTGTAGTGTTTTTGCCTTGTGTAAATTTCAATCCATTAAATGAATAACTTTCCAAAGTCAAACTTTGATGTAGTTTCTCCTGTTCTGGGTGAATGACAGATGAAATGATTGATTTGATTCAAAATGTTAACACTTTACTAATGGTTTTAATATCTGTTGATTAATGATATGAGGCAATAGCTTGTGCAGAGTCGGGTCATTATTTGACTGAGTACTGAGATAAGTGCTGTTTTCATAAGTTGCGATAGACTTTGATCTTTTTATCTCATCTGCTTTTTTAGTGCTGTCAGGCTAACTTCATAAATGAAGCAAACAATAACACTGCATTTAAAATACATGTGCAGATATTTCCCATCTAAAGCCATAAATGTGCTGTATCAAATTTAATTATGATTGACAGCTGCCAAGTACCGCTATTAATAATGAATATTTCTGCAATTACATTTATTTTTTCACTTTTTTTCTCAGAGTGTAGATATGTCTGCTGCCAGCTGTCTGCTATCTGAAGATCAGTTTCTGTGCTCCATCTGTCTGGATGTGTTCACTGATCCAGTCACCACACCATGTGGACACAACTTCTGCAAAAACTGCATCAATGAACACTGGAACAGTGATGATCAGTACCTGTGTCCACTGTGTAAAAAGGTTTTCAACATAAGACCTGAGCTGGAAGTCAACACTTTCATCTCTGAGATGGTTTCTCAGTTCAGACAGGAAGCTCAACAGAAAGCCAGCAGCAGCAGCTCAGAGCAACAAGCTGCCAAACCAGGAGAAGTTCCCTGTGATGTCTGTACTGGAACCAAACTGAAGGCCCTGAAGTCCTGTCTGGTTCTTCTGGTGTTTCTGGTGATTCCGGTGTGTCTGGCCTTCATCTACGGTGAGGCTCAATTCAGTATTCATGACATTTGACATATAAATAAATAACATAGAACACTTCAAGGGATGGTGGCAGTAAGTAGATTATGGTAATAAGAATTTCCTTTTTATAAATGTCTCTTTATATGCCAATGTCCTACCTGTTGGGAAAGGAAGTGACATTGTTCTTTTCTGTTAGACATCAGAATTAGGGGCAATTTTTTTCTTACATTTTGGAAAGAATTCTTCTCTAATATTTCTGTCGTTATGGCATCCTTATAGAAAGTGTAAATCTATCTGTAAAGCTACCTCAAAACAATGACAGCAGAGCATGTGTCTGTCAGACTGTGGTCTCTCAGTCTGTACATTGTCACCTTCTGTCTCAGGTTATTATCAGTTACTGTGGTCAGATATTCTGCCTCAGTATACTATCTGTGTAAGGCCAAACCTGTTTCTAATTTGTGTTGTTAGCATGTATTACCATTCCAATAAGTGATGTATTTTTTGTTTTCTTTGGTTACATTTTGATTAGTTCGAACACAGCTGATGGACCCTGTGGAGAACCTGGAACACAGGATGTGTACGAAGCACAATAAACCTCTGGAGCTGTTCTGTAAGACCGACCAGACATTTGTCTGTGCATTCTGCTCTTTAGACCACAAGACTCATGATGTTGTTCCTCTGAAAGAAGAATATGAAAGACAGAAGGCAGAGCTGGGGAAGACAGAGGCTGAAATTCAGGAGATGACACAAAACTTACACTCTTCATTTCTGACATTTGTCAAATGAGGTTAAGTGAAACTAAGCAGTTTTTTCATTATGATTACAATAAACAACAATAATTTAATAATTCTGTAATTATATTCTCACAATTGTAAAATAAAATTAAGTCAAAGGAAATGTATTGAATGGTAATCTGACTTTCTTTTAAGGCTGAAATATATATATATATTATCATAATTATAACATTTTTTATTAAACTATTTTCTAAAACTAAATGAGCAATGATAAACCTTTACAGGACAAAGAATGAGCCGAACTTTGGACTGACTGTATGATTGTTACAGAGTTATAAAGGATTGTTAAAGGACTTTTGTTTCCTTATGACCCCCAGACATGTTCTTACATTTCAATTTTTTCTTTTATTCTCTTTCATTTGTAACAACAAAGACACAGATATTATATACAAATAGGAAGGCAGGGAGGATACTGTCAGGGTCCGGTAGTGTTGTTATGTATTTTTGTAGGTTTAGTTTTTGTCTTGTCTACTTCCTGTTTTATTTTGGTGTGTTTTCCCTTGTTTTGTCTAGTTTCCTCCCCTCCTGTTTGCCTCCCTTCCCCTAATGTGTTACACCTGTGCCTCGTTGTTATCCAGGGTATATATGAGGTGTGCGCTTTCCCTTCTGTGCCAGATCTTCTTGTCAGAGTTCCAGCGTTCATATCTCAATATATCTTTTAGTGTTATCGACCAGTTTTGCCTTTTGGATCCTGAGTTTTGCCTCGTGATTTTTTACTTCTGCCCTGTGTATTGGATTTCCCGGTTTTTGACTTTTGGACTGATTAAACGATTTGAGAACTCCTCATCCCTGTGTCCTTGTCTCTGCATTTGAGTCCACCTGGTCTGTGCCTGATAGATACAGGTTAACAGCAGGTAGATTATTGAAATAGAGAGATAAACTGTAGATGTGCATGGAAAAGATGTGAGGTGGATGATTGTTCGAAGCAGCTGGAGGAAAAAGAGGGAACAAAAAGGAAAACACAGGGATCCTGACAAGATCAATCCGGATATAATGGCAATTAATGTTCTTTTGCACATTTACACAGATCAGCTGTTACATACAGACTCAGGTTGATATGGTGGGATTGTTTGTAATAAAGCAGAATTTGTAGATGGTTATAGCTACCAGTAGAGGGATTATGATTTGTTTTGTGTATAATAATGCACTGACGAGGATGGAGGGATATGTTGTTACCATAGACTGTATATAAGAAATGGACGTAACATCCGTGACTTCACCCATTGGTTTGTGGACTGCTGCTCGGAAGTCAACAGTATCGGATCTGAGCAGCGCCATCTTGAACATTTCAGGTGCATGCTGGGAAAAATAAAAACAGGGATTCTACTTATATGGGCATCAGGACGAGCATGAGGCGCCCTCCTGAACCTGTGAACCAATCAACCTGTCAATCACGATGTAGCCACGCCCTAATGCATACCCTGCTTTATCGTCACATATAAAATCAGGGAGGCCAAAATGTCCCAAATGAACATCATACTGCATTGAAGAAGGCTTTAAACTAGCGATTGAGACCATAAACACATTTTGAAAACGTTTACTGAGGTTAGAAATCAAGTGAGAAGTTGGTGAATTCTCCATTGACTTGTGTAGAGACGGAAGTCCTTTTGACACCAAAACGGTCGCCCCCTGGTGGCCTTTTGATAGAATGCAGTTTTAAGTTACTTCCGCGTTGGCCTCATTTCAGAGGACCGGAACTCCCCGCCTGGTTGTTACAGTCTTTGATCTTTCTATCTCTCTCATCTGCCATTCTATTGCATAAAGCTGTGATGTGTGGTATCAAACTAAATCATGATTGACAGCTGCCAAAAACCTCGTAAATTGTTTTAACAATAAACATTATACACAACCTAATATTTATTGAACGATTTGTTCAGCCATTCTGTTACACAATTAAACCGGGAACAAACAAACACACAACCAGGTGAGTTTTCTTGAGTTCCTCCAATCAAAAATATGCACATCATAAAAATCTAAGTGTCAGAGCCTAACAACATTGTTACAGCAGCAACTTGACATGAGTTAAAATACAAAAACAACGAGTTTTTTATTCAGTGAAGTGAAGTTATTTTAAACAAAGCAATTTCATAATTGTAATACTTAAAATGAATATTTCTCTAATTAAAATATATTTTTCACATTTTCATTTTACTTTATTCTCCTTGTGTAGATATGTCTGCTGCCAGCTGTCTGAGATCTGAAGATCCGTTTCTGTGCTCCATCTGTCTGGATGTGTTCACTGATCCAGTCAGCACACCATGTGGACACAACTTCTGTAAAAACTGCATCAATGAACACTGGAACAGTAATGTCCAGTCCCTGTGTCCACTGTGTAAAAAGGTGTTCAACTCAAGACCTGACATGAAGGTCAACACTTTCATCTCTGAGATGGTTTCTCAGTTCAGACAGGAAGCTCAACAGAAAGCCAGAAGCAGCAGCTCAGAGCAACAAGCTGCCAAACCAGAATTTCCCTGTGACGTCTGTACTGGAACCAAACTGAAGGCCCTGAAGTCCTGTCTGGTGCTTCTGGTGTTTCTGGTGATTCCGGTGTGTTTGGCCTTCATCTACAGTGAGGCTCAATTCAATATTCATGACATTTGACATATAAATAAATAACATAGAAAACTTGAGGGGATGGAGGCAGTAAGTAGATTATGGTAATAAGAATGTTTCTTTTTATAAATGTCTGTCTTTATGCCAATGTCCTACCTGTTGGGAAAGGAAGTGACATTGTCCTTTTCTCCCAGGGTGAGGTGTTATTTCTTTCTTTCTGTTAGACTTCAGAATTAGGGGCAATTGTTTTCTTACATTATGGGAAGAATTCCTCTCTAATATTTCTGTATTATCCTTATAGAAAGTGTAAATCTTTCTGTTAAGCTCCCTCAAAACCATGACAGCAGAGCATGTGTCTGTCAGACTGTGGTCTCTCAGTCTGTTCATTGTCACCTTCTGTCTCAGGTTATTATCAGTTACTATGGTCAGATATTCTGCCTCAGTATACTATCTGTGAAAGGCCAAACCTTCATCAAAGAGCTGGAACAGGAAATCTCTGAGCTGAAGAAGAGAAGCTCTGAGGTGGAGAAGCTCTCATACTCTGAAGACCACCTCCAATTCCTCCAAAACTTCCTGTCCCTGAAAGCTGCTCCACCCACCAAAGACTGGACAGATGTCAGTGTCCGTCCATTATATGAGGGGACTGTGGTGAAAGCTGTGGCTCAGCTGGAGGAGACGCTCAGTAAACAGATGAAGAAGCTGTTTGAGGCTGAGCTGAAGAGGGTCCAGCAGTATGCAGTGGATGTGACTCTTGATCCTGATACAGCACATCCTAAACTCATCCTGTCTGATGATGGGAAACAAGTATATGATAGTGATGTGGAGAAGAATCTCCCAGACAACCCAGAAAGATTTTCTTTTTATCTTTGTGTGTTAGGAAAGCAGAGTTTGTCTTCAGGCAGATTTTACTTTGAGGTTCAGGTTAAAGAGAAGACTGGCTGGACTTTAGGAGTGGCCAGAGAGTCGATTGACAGAAAGGGAGAAATCACACCGAGTCCTGAAGATGGTTTCTGGACAATATGGTTGACAAGAAATTATTACTTTGTTTTGGGTGACCCTCCAGTCGATCTCTCTCTGAAGTCTCCTCCTCAGAAGGTGGGGGTGTTTGTGGATTATGAGGAGGGTCTGGTCTCCTTTTATGACGTAGATGCTGCAGCTCTTATCTACTCCTTTACTAGCTGCTCCTTCACTGAGAAACTCTACCCAATCTTCAGTCCCCATTTAAATGATGGTGGTAAAAACGCCGCTCCTCTGATCATCTCTCCTGTCAATCAATCTGCCTGATCTATTTTTTTTGATCAGCCATTTATTAAACAATAAAGCACTGCCAATAATGTAATTCATATACGTATAGAATTAATCTGTACATTTTGAATCCACGGTGTAAATAAACACAAAGTATATTTAAGACAATACTGCCACTGCACTCACTACATGGCGATATAAATGAAGATGGATGGATGGATTGATTGATTGATTGATTGATTGATTGATTGATTAATTGAATAGTGTAGAAAATCCATACCTCCTTCCACCACATCTCACTCCAGCTCCGCCCCCACAGTCTATTTAGGCAGCCGGCTCACCTGTGTCAGCCTTTTTCCCTCTCTGGAGAACAAAGGAGCTGGCTGACCTACCTACACAATAGTTTAAGCTGCGTATTTGATGTAAGTCCCTTTGTTTCCATATGATTATTCTGTTTAGTAATTATGATAAATGTAATGGAAGATTATTCCTACCTCTTTAGTTTGAGTAATGTTTTTTCTGTTAGATATCTTTGGTTGATTGTTGGTTATTATTATGCATACTTCTGACCTATGATTTCCTGCTTTGTTCTTATTGCCAGATACAAACCAGCTTGAATAATAAAATGGACTGGAACTGGATCCTCCTTGTTGTGTGATTATTTTTCTAACAAACAACCCATTGCATCTACTATCCTGTAAAACCAACACTCCATCCTCACTAGTCCAATATTTTACAAATAGAGTAGAGACTTAAAAACAAACCAATCAATGATAAACTGATACATATTAAAAGAAATCAAGACTGAACTTTATGCAAATGTATCTATAGTGATGATCAATAATGTTCTACTTCAACATATTGATTGGGGTTTGAGGTTTTACAATCATCATACTGCATTGAAGAAGGCTTTAAACTAGCGATTGAGACCATAAACACATTTTGAAAACGTTTACTGAGGTTAGAAATCAAGTGAGAAGTTGGTGAATTCTCCATTGACTTGTGTAGAGACGGAAGTCCTTTTGACACCAAAACGGTCGCCCCCTGGTGGCCTTTTGATAGAATGCAGTTTTAAGTTACTACCGATTTGGCATCATTTCAGAGGACCGGAACTCCCTGCCTGGTTTTCTCCTTGATTTAAGCTTTAATTGGGTTTTTGTAAATATCGCCCTCCTCTATACCCGCCTGGGATGTATGTCAGAGACTAAAACAGATGCTGTAAAGTGATGAAAAGACATTTTGTTGTGAATGAAACTACTCTGCTATACAGTATCACTGCAGTTAAATCCTGTGCAGAAGAAGAAACTGTGTGGAAGTGTTTTATTTTGCTATCAGAGTCTTCCTCTCAAAGTCACTGAGGTTTGTACAAGTTGTCCTTGTTTCCCTCCTGTGTCCAGCAGAGGGCAGCATAACAGCACACATCAGAGAGAGGACAGGTTGATAAAGGCAGGGGACTGCACACACCTCTCAACTTCCTCATCTGATTCATTAACAACTACAGGAGAAAAGAAAGTAAACACAGAGGAGCTGCAGTCAACACAACTGTCTGTTTCTGTCTGAAGGAAAATTAAACTGAGTTCTTCACTTCTTTCTCAACAACTGACTCAAACATTGGTGAGTAGAGCTGATCATATTTACTGTGTTTCAACAAACAGCATTAATACAAAACTTACAGTTCAACACAGACAAGTACATCCTTTTCATTTCTGACATTTGTCAAATTAGGTTAAGTGAAAGTAAACAGTTTTTGTCTTTATGATTACAATACACCACAAAAATGTAATAATCCTGTAATTAAAGTTTCTAAAATAAATGTAAATCATTTTTTGTATGGTCATCTGAGTTTGGACACATTCTTTAAAGACTGAAACATGTCTATCATTCATTAAGAACAATAGTCCAATAATATTCCACTACTGAAGAAAATTGAAGAATAAATGTATAAATGAGTTCTTGTTGTGAGACACTGCTGCACCTGTCGGATCATTATCTTCATGCAAGATTTAAGATTTCTATAAAATTATATTTATGTTAAACTAAATGAGCAAAGTTAAACATTTACACACAATGAGCTGAACTTTGGACAAATTTTATGATTGTTGCAGAGTTGTAAAGGATTGTAAAGGGACTTTTGTGTCCTTATGACCCAAAGACATGTTCTTTTATTTCTATATTCATTTCTGTTAGAGCCATTTTACTTAATTATGATTTAATGTATTATATTATTATGATATTATTGTTATATATTAAATAGGAAGGCAGGGAGGATACAGGTTAACAGCAGGTAGAATATTGAAATAGAGAGATAAACCGTAGATGTGCATGGAAAAGATGTGAGGTGGATGATTGTTGTAAGGAAGCAGCTGTGTGGAGACAGTTTGGGTATAAAGGTATCTGAATCATTATTGATATTAATGAATTATTTTTTATTGATATGTAACAGCAGTAATAGTAGAAACAAAGAAAGAGACAGTCAGCAGGGGAAAAATAGTGGATGAATGATCAAATAAATATGTCAATAGAAACAAATGAGAAGGAAAAGGAACAAATCATTATGTGATTATTATACTAATGATAATAATAATGATGATGATTCAAAAAAGGGCAAAAGTTTCTTTATTTCTTCAGCAGCTTCAATGTTGTGTGTCTTTGTGTGAGTGTGTTTCCACTTGTATAAATCTGCCTGTAAAGATTGTATACGTGTGTGTGTGTGTGTGTGTGTGTGTGTGTGTGTGTGTGTGTGTGTGTGTGTGTGTGTGTGTGTGTGTGTGTGTGTGTGTGTGTGTGTGTGTGTGTGTGTGTGTGTGTGTGTGTGTGTGTGTGTGTGTGTGTGTGTGTGTGTGTGTGTGTGTGTGTGTGTGTGTGTGTGTGTGTGTGTGTGTGTGTGTGTGTGTGTGTGTGTGTGTGTGTGTGTGTGTGTGTGTGTGTGTGTGTGTGTGTGTGTGTGTGTGGTCTTAATAATGAATGTACATGGATGTTATGTGTTTCATTTCATTTATATTAATTTATAAGGACAATGCATCAATAAACAGCTCCATAAATGTGCCAGTGTTAGCCAGCTGAAAATGAGCCAGCTGGCTCATTTTCAAATGCAATTCATTGGAGAGATGTTTTGAAACCTATAAAGTAATAAAAGTTTGAGTTTGCTGTGGCACCAACTCACAAGATTTAAAACGTTTTGAAGACTTTTCATTGAAATGTTCAGACGTTTTTTGTTTGTAGGGTTGAGTTTTGTTCCAGTTACCTGTTTTGTTTAAAGATTCAACCACTGTAAGATGGTGTGTTGTTTTTCTGTGTTTCCAGTTTAGTAAAATACATTTATTTATGATAGTTATGGCTACCAGTACAAGTCATTATTGGTGCTGATATGAAATTTTTTTTTTTACAATTTATTTATTGGAAGAGGTATGGTGGAGTCAGTGGAAGATACATGTTTGTATGATGTTGACAGATGTTTCATTGAGTTAGCAATTTTATTAATATTGTCCAATAGGACAATAGTTGATGGTTGAAGGTAATTATTGGATGTGTTGGTTTTATCTTTAATTGGGTATATTGAAGTACTGGCCTCCTGTATATGCCATCATTTTGCATTACCTGTTGAAAGCTAGGGTTAGAGTTAGTCATGGGTCACAGTCCATGTGATAAATTAAAAATATGCGTACTGTATCACATTTAAAAGAACTGAGAGACGCAACTTACTGGACCAATTTTAACCTTTCATGCTCTTTTTCTCTCATATGAGGAAATGTGAAGTTTCAGTTCTTGTTTGAGATGTTAATCTCTCTTCATGTCTCTCAGCTCTGCTGACCGGCTCATAAAGACTCCACTGATTCAGTTCTCTCAGTCTGCAGAAGAATCTACAACCAACAAGACTTCAGTCAGGAAAAAGACAGCTTGTGTCTCTGTGAGTGTTAAAATACATTTCTGTCTCTTCACTGTTTTAAGGAATGGTCGACTTCATTCAAGTTAACCAACCTATCTGACATGTTGTGGTGGAGTGTTGAGTCCTGTAGCATTAATGTCATTAAGACAGCAGCGTCTGCTAGTCACTGTCTCTCTCTTTTATTGTACTTTTGCTGTAATCTAGAAGACCTGATGTTGACTATAGTATGAATTCTCCAAATGTCTTTTTTTTTTTAATGTTCATGAACTTTTTCATTAAGAAAACTGAATTGTCAGACTGTGAGCTATCTTCCATTTACGATTCATGTTCGTCACACAGTCTGACAATCTTCCTCAAACTGATATCATACAGTCTAACACAGATTGTGACTGAGGCATTGTTCATGCAGTCTGACCTAGTGTGACATGCAATAAACTTACATAACTGATGTTACTGCAGTCTTAAGCATTGTTTTAGTCTTGCTGACTTCATACATATCAGCTCTCTGTGGCTTCTTCCCATCTTGATTTCACATGTGATTATTTTCTGCACTGTTTGTACATTACATGTGAAATACTTTCTTCTTTTTTTTAAAGTAAGAAAATACAGAATTCTGACAGTTAATTAACAAACAACTAACATTTCTAGCCGCAGGCTCTAGTACCAATTTACAAATCTGAACCAAGCCTTTACCGCTAAATCAGTCGTAAACATTATTACTGCCTTTGAATTCTCACTGTACTGTCTCACATCTTACAGCACAAGTAGCATGCAATACATGTGATACAAATGTTTTATGTTTCTAGTGGGTGATGTTTGGAATCAAAAGCAATACTCAGCATCAGAGCAGGGAAGATAGTATGGCTGTAGAATAGTGTTTCTGGAAATTACAAGTCATTCATGTTGAAAATATTCTGTAATTTTAACAGGGAAAGATGGTGAAGAAGGTGGAGCTTTTGAACACTTTGAAGGATTTAAAAGATGAGGAATTTGTGGAATTCAAGTGGCACCTAAAGAATGGAAGTCTGGAAGGCTACCAAACCATCAAAGAATCCCAGCTGGAGAATGCAGAGAGACAAAACACTGTGGATCTGATGGTGAAGACCTACCAACTTCCTGGAGCTGTGGAGGTGACCAAGAAGCTTTTAAAGATGATCAACAGGAATGATCTGCTGCAGAGTTTATCAGACATCTCAGGACCAGAAGGTCAGTCACAGGAAGACAGAAACATGATGTCACTGCAGGGTGAGAGCTGCATTTAGATACTGAAACAAGATATTAACCTGTTCACACAAGATGCATCTCTCACATCCAGACTGTGGAGGTCACACAGAAATGTTACGTTCATGTTGTTTATTTGTTTTAATACTGAAGAACTTCCACATTCACACAGACCTCCATCTGTCCACCATGATTAACACAAACATCTCTGCTTTCACTGTCAGTGGAAAAGTCTTCACTTCCTCTCTGATACAGTCATACTCAGTTTTAAACTTAATTCACAAGAACACTGTAACATTATTTTCATAGATAAATTCCATATTATTATATTTTATTGATGATTAATTATCTCTTTCAGTGGATGTCAGTGCTGATCTGGGGGCTTCAGATAACAGAGGACCTTCATCCTGTCAGACTCATCCTCTTCTTGAAGTTTCCACTAACAGCAGTCAGAGTGACGGTAAAGCTGCTGTAATCTCTGGTTTGTATTTGTTTGTGTAGTTTTCACATTATTAACAGATGAGAACTCCTCAGGAGCTCTACTAAATTTCAGGAAGGAATCGTTTCATAACTTAAGAACACTGCAGCAGATTTAGTGACTTTAAAATGTGGCTCATTTACATCTCAGATCTTTTTGTGATGATGTGAAGTTGTGTGCCCCTCATGTTAATTTAATATAAGCTTACTTTTGAATTTATGTCTGTGTCTTATCTCTATGTGCCAGATAATATTAATGATGAGGACTCTTCAGAGAACAGAGGACCTTCCTCCTTTCAGCCTCTGACTGACAACAGTCCCAGTGAAGGTAAAGCTGCTTAAAGCTGCACATGCTCAGTAGTGTCTGCCTTACACAGAACTGCTCTCTGAAAACATGATCACTGTTATTAGGCTTTGGAGCCATTTCTAATCAAATGAATGTGACGAAACTCTTCATAATGAACACGTCAGCCAGTGCAGCGATGTGACTCACTGACATGTTTTTAATAGTTTTTGGACAACAGCAGAGGAACAAGATATATCAGACTTTGATACACAAACAATACTTGTTAGTAGATCAGTTCATTGTTGGTTTGGATCCAAAGATGAGATTTGTTGATGATGTGAAAAATACAGAAATGTATCAATCAATCTCAATCAATTTTTATTTGTATAGCGCCAAATAACAACAAAGTTATCTCAAGGCACTTTACACATAGAGCAGGTTCTAAATCGTACTTTTCAGGTTTTAATTTTAAAGAGACTCAACATTCCCACATGAGCAGCACTTAGCGACAATGGCAAGAAAAAACTCCCTTTTAACAGGAAGAAACCTCAGAACCAGACTCAAAGTGGGAGAACATCTGCCTCGACCGGTTGGGGTAGAGAGGAGAGAGAGGAAGGAGAGGAGAGAGAGAGAAGCACAATGAAAATCAACATTGAAGCTAGAAGGTCCGGGACTGGAATCTGTCATCCGGACGTCTACAGGCCCAGATTACCTGTGAGACGAGAAAGCACAGACAACAAGGCAAAGCCTGAATTGTGCTGCACCTAACTTAATTATGACTAACAAGCACCTCTGACAATTGTCATTACATTATACACAAACTAATATCAATCAATCAATCAATCAATCAATCAATCAATCTTTATTTATATAGCCCCTAATCACAAAAAAGTAATCTCAAGGCACTTAACACAGAGGTCTCTTCAAGTTACTCTTTATTATATTTAAAGAGACCCAACATTCCCATATGAGCAGCACTTAGCGTGAAGGGAAGAATAAACTCTTTAGCAAGAAGAAACCTCAGGCAGAACCGGGCTCTAGGTGGACGGCCAACTGCCTGGACCGGTTAGGGTTGAAAGAAAAATAGAGGAGAGGAAGAATAATGAGAAGATGAGGAAAAGGGGAGAGGAGATATAGTGGAGCCTGACCATTAAAAGCTTTGAAAGTGAGAAGAAGGATTTTGAATTCTATTCTGGATTTTAGAGGAAGCCAATGCTTGAAGTAACAAATGGATGGACTAGTTTTTCAGTGTCATTTTAAAACAGGACGTGCCTGATTTTTGCAATATTACGTAGATGAAAAAAGGAAGTCCTTGAAATTTGCTTTATGTGGGAGTTAAAGGACAAATCCTGATCAAATATAAATCCTTTGCCTGGAGGGCAAAGTAATGCCATCCAGAGTAGTTATATCATTAGATAATGTGATTCTAAGGTGTTTAGGGCCAAGCACAATAACATTAACTTTTTTCTGAGTTCAGTAGCAGTAAGTTGCAGCTCATCCAGGTCTTTATGCCCTTAAGGCATGTTTGTAGTTTATTTAATTGGTTGTATTCATATGGCTTTATTGCTAGATACAATTGAGTGTTGTCCGCATAACAATGAACATTTATGGAGTGTTTCCGAATAATATGACCTAAAGGAAGCATATATGAGGTGAATAGTCTTGGTCCAAGCACTGAACCCTGAGGAACACCATGTCTAATTTTGCCTGCATGGAGGATCTATCATTAATGAACTGAAATCTATGTAATAAATAAGACTTAAACCAGTTTAATGCAGTTCCTTTAATTGCAATGAAATGTCCCAGTCTGTGTAACAACATGTGATGATCAGTGGTGTCAAAAGCAATTACATAACTAAACTAGCTACTGTATGGACATAAATTCACAGACTGAGCTGTCAGTTTTTGAACTAGGTGAGGTTTTTGATTTAATCTATGGAAAAATCACACTTAGGCACACACAGCATATAGACTGAAGAAGCTTTGTCCCTTAATCCCAAAAATACTGACGGGTCTGATTTAATTTAAGTGAAGTTAAAATGCAGTTCCTCATAATTGTAATACCTAACATACAATTAATATTTCTGCAATTAAATTTATTTTGACATTTCCACTTTTGTTCTTTGTGTAGATATGTGTGCTGCCATCAAACGGAAGGCCCTGAAGTTCTGTCTGGTGGTTCTGGCGGTTCTGATGATTCTGGTGGTTCTGGTGTTTCTGGCCTTCATCGTCTGTGAGACTTAATTCAGTTCAATTCAATAATCACGACACTTCACATTCACACGCACACACACACAGATGTTGTACCTGGAATCTGCTGAAGCTACTCTCCCAGTGTGTGGCTCACAGCTCCCAGTGCTCCCTTTACCACTGTTGCCTTTACTCCCCATATCTTCTCTAGCTCCCCTTTCAGCCTTTGGTATTTTAGAAGCTTCTTGTGTTCCTTCTTCCTGATATTGCTGTTGCTCGGGATCACTACGTCCATCATTACTTCCTTTTTCTGTTGTTTGTCCATCACCATGATGTCCGGTTGGTTAGCCATTACCAGTTTGTCAGTCTGGATCTGGAAGTCCCACAGGATCTTAGCTTGGTCATTCTCAATCACCTTAGGAGGTGCCTTCAATTCTGACCGTGGGACTTCCAGCCCATACTCAGTGCAGATGTTCCTGTACACTATGACAGTCAGAATTGAAGGCACCTCCTAAGGTGATTGAGAATGACCAAGCTAAGATCCTGTGGGACTTCCAGATCCAGACTGACAAACTGGTAATGGCTAACCAACCGGACATCATGGTGATGGACAAACAACAGAAAAAGGAAGTAATGATGGATGTAGTGATCCCGAGCAACAGCAATATCAGGAAGAAGGAACACTACCTGTTGTGACAGGAAGTAACATATTTAGCGTCCAACAATGAATATTCTTCTTTTGCCTCAGAATAAGGGGTTATTTTTTTTCTTTCTGTCAGACATCAGAATTTTAGGGCAGTTTCATCTCAAGTTTTGGAAATAATTCTTCTCTAATATTTCTGTAGTGTTGGCATCCGAAGACGAGACTGTGGGGATCGGTGTGGCTCTGCTGGAGCTGAAGAAGGTCCAGCAGTATGAAGTGGATGTGACTCTTGATCCTGATACAGCACATCCTAACCTCACTCTGTCAGATGATGGGAAACAAGTATATCATGGTGATGTGAAGAAGAATCTCCCAGACAACCCAGAGAGATTTTTGTCTTCTGTTAATGTTTTAGGAAAGCAGAGTTTCTCTTCAGGCAAATTTTACTTTGAGGTTCAGGTTAGAGGACAGAGTTGCTGGGATTTAGGAGTGGCCAGAGAGTCGATCAACAGGAAGCGAAACATCACACTGAGCCCTGAGAATGGTTACTGGACTATAACGTGGAGAAATACAGAGAGGTACAGTGCTGTTCATAACTCTATACTTAATATGACTTCAGAGACTCCACCTCACGAGGTGGGGGTGTTTGTGGATTATGAGAAGGGTCTGGTCTCCTTTTATAACTTAAAATGTGCAGCTATTATCAGCGCCTTTACTGGCTACTCCTTCACTGAGAAACTCTACCCAGTCTTCAGTCCCTGTCCTAATAATGGTGGTAGAAAGTCCCTCCGTCTGGTCATCTCTCCTGTCAGTCAACCTGCCTGATCTAGTTTCTGTATCAATGCTACTATAATACTGCCACAGTAGTCCATACTAGCAGTCAGTGGATTAGAGACCATACAATGATGATATATTTTCAAATGAAAAGTTGGATTTTACTTTTAACTTCAGTGTCGTCCCACTATTGATTTATTATTTTCTCATGATGGATCCATCATGAGACACGTGTGAAAATAAACTTTGTTCAAATCAACCGAGCATTAAATATATCTACAGTGATGTTCAATATATCTATATCTATATTTTTTTATTAGATGTATTGATGCAGCCATAGAATTCAATATTGTGAGCTTGAATATTTTATCTTGTGTCTTTTAGCTTCAAGGTTTGAAAATGAACAGAAAAATAATATTCAGTTAAAGCCTGATTTCATATTACTCTTTTTTAATTTGCTGAATATTTTAAATTTATTGAATATTTGTAAAAATCCTTTGACTGCTTATTAAAAAAGATGATAAGTGTATTAAATTAGAATTGATCAACTTGTTTTTAAATCTGCATTGATTATATTATTTCAATGTTTCTACTGTTTTACTTTTTATATCTTTGATTTGTTTATTACCTTCATAGTTTCATGTAAAGAACTTTGGATGGCTGATCTGTGTTTGAAGAATTACCAAATAAAATAGTTTAAAAAGCCTCATAACAAGTTCATGGTTGTTTTAAACATGTGTCTTAGTCCATCATTGAGTCCTCAACATTCTTCCTAAAAGACAGAAAATGTGGATGTATGTCAGAGACTAAAACAGATGCTGTAAAGTGATGAAAAGACATTTTGTGGTGAATGAAACTACTCTGCTATACAGTATCACTGCAGTTAAATCCTGTGCAGAAGAAGAAACTGTGTGTGGAAGTGTTTTATTTTGCTATCAGAGTCTTCCTCTCAAAGTCACCGAGCTTTGTACCAGTTGTGTGTGTTTCCCTCCTGTGTCCAGCAGAGGGCAGCATAACATCACACATCAGAGAGAGGACAGTTTGATAAAGGCAGGGACAGACTGCACACACCTCTCAACTTCCTCATCTGGTTTATTAACAACTACAGGAGAGAAGAAAATACAAGAATTACATGAAGAGGTTTCAGGACGCTCTCTGTGGCATTCGGTACACGCCATGTTCCTGCTCACCTGACTACCTTGAACACCACAGGTATGCAAAGCTTCTTTATGTATCTGCTTCCCTCGTTTAACTTATTCTGATGCTTATTTGAACTGATTCTTTACATCCTCCATTCTCTGCTCTCCTCTTGTGGATCATTATAGTATGTTTCTCTTCATCTCGTACTCATCCTGTCATTCTGCACTGGTAGTGAATAAGTGTTAAACTTCAGGTAAATGCTGAAGTGCCCCAAACCTACAGGGGGCGCTGGCGGCGCTCTAGGTAGTTACTTTTGACAGACTTTTTTTTTTTCAGAACTTTATTGAACATTGAAAAAATACAGAATCTCAAGAGGATATTAATAACAGATCAAAGTTAAATACAACATAAAAATAGAAATAAAAATTGGGGGATTCATGTAAGGAAAAACAAAAACAAATGAATTAAAACAACAAATAGCGAGCAATGTCCAGACTTATTTTCTTGCAGTTTTTAATACATTTTGATTATGCTTTGTTCAATGTAGCTGAATTAACCAAATTAAAACCGTGCCAAATGATCCGTCTGCAATGATCATGAAAGAATCTGGATTTCAGAGAATTACCAGTAAACTTATTACTAAATGTTTTTCAGTGAGAGATTAGAATAGAGTTTATTGCTATTTTAACAAGTACAATACAGTAAAGGCAAATTGGAATTGTTGTACGTTCTCTCACAGTCATGTTTTTAAAAATAGAGGTGAGTAATAAAAGTACAAGTAAAAAAGGGCAAATAATAGGAAGGTAGCAGCTCCAAGGTGAAGGAGATAAATAAAGAAGCTATACAAATACAAAAACAGTACAAAAAAATACATAATAGTAATATAAAAATAATAGTATATATCCTATATATGACAGTGAACAGTATAGTGGACGTCCTTGTCTGGTCCCTCCGCAGAGTGTGAAGTTCATCCATTTGTAGTGATTTTTATCATAAATAGATTTTAATCCATTAAATGAATAACTTACCAAAGTCAAACTTGTCTGCAGCTTCTCCTGTTTGATCTGGGTGAATGAGAGGAAATGATTCACTCAATTCAAAATGTTAATATTTAACTAATGGTTTTAATGTCTGTTGATCAATGATATGAGGCAATAGCTTGTGCAGAGTCGGGTCTTTATTTGACTGAGTACTGAGATAAGTGCTGTTTTCATAAGTTTTGATATACTTTTGATCTCATCTGCTTTTTAGTGCATAAAGGTGAACTTCATAAATGAAGCAAACAAGAACAATGCTCTTAAAGACAGTGTAAAGTGAATTCAGACATTTTCTTCTAAACACATTAAATAGGTCATAAATGTATTTCTAAAAAAGGTGTAAAAAGTATTTCAAACATTTAGATTTGAATTGTGGAGCTAGGCTTAGCATAAACCCGCCCCTGCTGCTGTAGAGGTATAAATACATTCAGCGCACACTACTACTACTACAGTTAGCCAGTTAGCTGAGTTAGCCGCCGAGCTAGCCGCCGAGTTATCAGCTGAGTTAGCCGCCGAGCTAGCAGCTGAGTTAGCAGCAGAAAGCTCTCAGACATAGCGTCCATGTTTCTGGTAGAGGTGGTGACTTTGATTGACAGGTTGGACACTTGGTAGGGGGCGGGGCTTCAGCGGACTCGGTGGGAACGCCCACAGCGTTTGGAGAAGAGAAATAGGCAGACATTTACACAACTTTGAAGCCTAATTTCATATATTTGGCAATTTTTTTAATCATTCAAATTTGGCAGGGTGGTTAACAACACACTTTTCTGTGGTATGTCAAACTCAGAACACATATTTATTTTTACTTTACACAGACTTTAAAATACATGTGCAGATATTTTACTACACTGTACTGATGACTTGCAGTAGAATTACTGCTGAAACAGCAAATCAGACTCATCATGAAACTGTGCCAGAAAATGCTGCATTTTCCATCTAAAGCCATAAATGTGCTGTATCAAACTTAATTATGATTGACAACTGCCAAACACCTCGTAAAACTATTCACAATGAACACAACCTAATATTTATTGATCCATTTATTTCATTTTTTTTTTTTTACATTTGCTCTCTGTGTGTAGATATGTCTGCTGCCAGCTGTCTCCTATCTGAAGATCCATTTCTGTGCTCCATCTGTCTGGATGTGTTCACTGATCCAGTCACCACACCATGTGGACATAACTTCTGCAAAAACTGCATCAATGAACACTGGAACAGTAATGTCCAGTACCTGTGTCCAATGTGTAAAGAAATGTTCAACACAAGACCTGACATGAAGGTCAACACTTTCATCTCTGAGATGGTTTCTCAGTTCAGACAGGAAGCTCAACAGAACGCCAGCAGCAGCAGCTCAGAGCAACAAGCTGCCAAACCAGGAGAAGTTCCCAGTGACGTCTGTACTGGAACCAAACTGAAGGCCCTGAAGTCCTGTCTGGTTCTTCTGGTGTTTCTGGTGATTCCGGTGTGTTTGGCCTTCATCTACGGTGAGGCTCAATTCAATATTCATGACATTTGACATATAAATAAATAACATAGAACACTTCAAGGGATGGTGGCAGTAAGTAGATTATGGTAATAAGAATTTCCTTTTTATAAATGTCTCTTTATATGCCAATGTCCTACCTGTTGGGAAAGGAAGTGACATTGTTCTTTTCTGTTAGACATCAGAATTAGGGGCAATTTTTTTCTTATATTTTGGAAAGAATTCCTCTCTAATATTTCTGTCGTTATGGCATCCTTATAGAAAGTGTAAATCTATCTGTAAAGCTACCTCAAAACAATGACAGCAGAGCATGTGTCTGTCAGACTGTGGTCTCTCAGTCTGTACATTGTCACCTTCTGTCTCAGGTTATTATCAGTTACTATGGTCAGATATTCTGCCTCAGTATACTATCTGTGTAAGGCCAAACCTGTTTCTAATTTGTGTTGTTAGCATGTATTACCATTCCAATAAGTGATGTATTTTTTGTTTTCTTTGGTTACATTTTGATTAGTTCGAACTCAGCTGATGGAACCTGTGGAGCATTCTGGAACACAGGATGTGTACGAAGCACAATAAACCTCTGGAGCTGTTCTGTAAGACCGACCAGACATTTGTCTGTGCACTCTGCTCTTTAGACCACAAGACTCATGATGTTGTTCCTCTGAAAGAAGAATATGAAAGACAGAAGGCAGAGCTGGGGAAGACAGAGGCTGAAATTCAGGAGATGATCCAGAAAAGACGACTGAAGATTGAAGAGATCAAACACTCAGTTGACCTCAGTAAGGAAGCTGCAGACAGACTGAAAGCAGAAGGTGTTCAGGTCTTCACCGCTCTGAAGGAGTCTGTTGAGAGAAGCCTGAATGAGCTCATTGAGACGATTGAAGAGAAGCAAAGAACAACAGAGAAACAGGCTGAAGACTTCATCAAAGAGCTGGAACAGGAAATCTCTGAGCTGAAGAAGAGAAGCTCTGAGGTGGAGAAGCTCTCACACTCTGAAGACCACCTCCACTTCCTCAAAAACTTCCCGTCCCTGAAAGCTGATCCACCCACCAAAGACTGGACAGAGGTCAGCGTCCATCCATCATATGAGGGGACTGTGGTGAGAGCTGTGGCTCAGCTGGAGGAGACGCTCAGTAAACAGATGAAGAAGCTGTTTGAGGCTGATCTGAAGAGGATCCAGCAGTATGCAGTGGATGTGACTCTTGATCCTGATACAGCACATCCTAAACTCATCCTGTCTGATGATGGGAAAGAAGTATATCATGGTGATGTGTGGAAGAATCTCCCAGATAACCCAAAGAGATTTTCAGATCATGTTAATGTGTTGGGAAAGCAGAGTTTGTCTTCAGGCAGAATTTACTTTGAGGTTCAGGTTAAAGAGAAGACTAAATGGGATTTAGGAGTGGCCAGGGAGTCGATCAACAGGAAGGGAAAAATCAGACTGAGACCTCAGGATGGTTTCTGTACTATAAGGTTGACACAAAATGATTACTTCGTTTTGGGTGACCCTCCAGTCCGTCTCTCTCTGAAGTCTCCTCCTCAGAAGGTGGGGGTGTTTGTGGATTATGAGGAGGGTCTGGTCTCCTTTTATGACGTAGATGCTGCAGCTCTTATCTACTCCTTTACTGGCTGCTCCTTCACTGAGAAACTCTACCCATTCTTCAGTCCCTGTAATAATTATGGTGGTGAAAACTCCGCCCCTCTGATCATCTGTCGTGTCAATCAAACTGCCTGATAGGGTTGGACGATGTCCAGGATTTGGACGATCGACGATCTTCAAAGCAAAACATCGTGATGGCCGATGGCATCGGCGGGGGCGGCGATCGATCTAATAAGCGGCAACACAGAGCTTTGCTCTTGCACGCGCTGCATTTATAGTCACTGTACGTTTTTTATTAACCCAACTGTGTTAAACTAACAAATCCCACCCCACGGGGTGTGTTTGACCGGCGAAACAGTGTCACACTCAGCTCCGACACTCAATCTCTGTCTTTTTCACGTGTTTATTTCTCTTCATTAGCAACTCCACACATGCTTTTCTTTTAGTACTTAAACAGTGATCGTGCCGTCAGCAGGTAATCAACTGAAAAACATAACATATAAACATAACTACGTTAATGGCACGGACATATTTATGATATTTAACACAAGTTACAATCACATTGTATATCAACTCACCAGCTCAACTTCACCGGTCAAAAACCGAGTCACAATAAGCATAACCACCGAACAAGAAATACAAAGTGTACTGCTGCTGCTAAAGCGCGCTATGAACACCCAATGATATAAACAGTAGGAAACAATAACATGTTTGAAAAATAGGAAAACACAGTCACACAAACACACACACACTGTCACTCTAGTGCGCGCTCTTGCTCGTTCACTCCAGATTCCGGGAGAATACGTCTAATTTGCGGGCATATCAATATGCGGGACACTGCTGCGCAAGCGGAGGGGGGCACATCATGTCTTGCCTGACAGCCATCGCCGATGGACGATGGCATCGTCCATCGGACCAACCCTACTGCCTGATTTATTTTTTTATGATCAACAATGTATTGAACAATGAAGCATTGTCAGTATTGTATAGTACATAATTATTAAATCAATCTGTACATTTGGAGTCTAAAGTGTATTGACAGTCGATCAACAGGAAGGGAAAGGTCACAGTGAGTCCTGAAGATGGTTTCTGGACAATATGGTTGACATGAAATGTTTACTTTGTTTTGGGTGACCCTCCAGTCGATCTCTCTCTGAAGTCTCCTCCTCAGAAGGTGGGGGTGTTTGTGGATTATGAGGAGGGTCTGGTCTCCTTTTATGATGTAGATGCTGCAGATCTTATCTACTCCTTTACTGGCTGCTCCTTCACTGAGAAACTCTACCCAATCTTCAGTCCCTTAACTAATGATGGTGGTAAAAACTCCGCCCCTCTGATCATCTCTCCTGTCAATCAAACTGCCTGATTGATTTTTTCGATCAGCCATTTATTAAACAATAAAGCACTGCCAATAATGTAATTCATACACGTATCGAATTAATCTGTACATTTAGAATCCACGGTGTAAATAAACACAAAGTATATTTAAGACAATACTGCCACTGCACTCACTACATGGCGATATAAATAAAGATGGATGGATTGATTGATTGATTGATTGATTGATTGATTGATTGAATAGTGTAGAGACATAAAAACAAACCAATCAATGAAAAACTGATACATATTAAAAGAAACCAAGACTAAGAAATCAAGACTGAACTTTAGGATAATGTATCTACAGTGATTTTCAATATATCAAGATATGTTGCATTAGATGTAATGATGCAGCCATAAGATTCATGGTGTCCTCAGCTTCAGTATTTCACTGTCATCTAAGTTCAAGATCAGAACATGAACAGAGTAGAGTGTGTGTCTCTGTAATAAAGGATGAAAATATGTTATCTTTACAGTTGGACAGTACATGTTCTACTTAAACATATTGATTGGGGTTTATGAGGTTTTACAATTAAATATTAGTATCAGTATCAATGAGAGGTGGTTGACCCTTTCAGACACAAAACTGACCAGGGAATAATCCTGGTTGGAGCTCGGTCTGAAAGAGGTGTTACAATGAAAGCACATTGGAAGGAGATCTTTTAATAGTCAGTATGAACACGAGGAATGATTACAGAGAGGAAAACATCTTTACCTGTGCATATGGACACCTGACTGCTGGTTAAATACACACTTGTTCATACGAGTGATACCATTGAGATGTGTTTACCAAGAATGAACACATACACGTTAAGCAAACAGACCACAACTACAAAGTTTTTATGGTTACACCACTTAGACATTTTTGCCATAATCCTCTAATATATTCTCTCAAAATGGATTAAAAACAGAAATTTGATGCTGGGTCCACAAAAAAAGAATGTGTGCAAGTTATTCATACGTTTATTTTCACATTTTAACCCTTTAAATTTAAACTAAACCACATTGACGCATAAAAACCTTATTGAGTAACTGAGTTTTGTACAAGTTGTCTGTGTTTCCCTCCTGTGTCCAGCAGAGGGCAGCATAACAGCACACAGAGAGAGGACAGGTTGATAAAGGCAGGCTGCACACACCTGTCAACTTCCTCTTTTGATTCAGTAACAACTACAGGAGAGAAGAAAGTTAACTCAGAGGAGCTGCAGTCAACACAACTGTCTGTTTCTATCTGAAGAAAAGTTAAACTTCTTTCTCAACAACTGACTCAAACACTGGTGAGTACAGCTGATTATATTTACTGTGTTTCAACAACCAGCATTAACACAAAACTTACACTCTTCATTTCTGACATTTGTCAAATGAGGTTAAGTGAAACTAAGCAGTTTTTTTCTTTATGATTACAATAAACAACAATAATTTAATAATTCTGTAATTATATTCTCACAATCGTAAAATAAAAGTAAGTCAAAGGAAATGTATTGAATGGTAATCTGACTTTGGGCACATTTCTTTTAAGGCTGAAATATATATATATATTATCATAATTATAACATTTTTTATTAAACTATTTTCTAAAACTAAATGAGCAATGATAAACCTTTACAGGACAAACAATGAGCCGAACTTTGGACTGACTGTATGATTGTTGCAGAGTTGTAAAGGATTGTTAAGGGACTGTTGTTTCCTTATGACCCCAAGACATGTTCTTACATTTCCATTTCCTTTTATTCTCTTTCATTTGTAACAACAAAGACACAGATATTATATACAAATAGGAAGGCAGGGAGGATACTGTCAGGGTCCGGTAGTGTTGTTATGTATTTTGTAGGTTTGGTTTTTGTCTTGTCTACTTCCTGTTTTATTTTGGTGTGTTTTCCCTTGTCTTGTCTAGCTTCCTGTTTGCCTCCCTTCCCCTAATGTGTTACACCTGTGCCTCGTTGTTATCCAGGGTATATATGTGGTGTGCTCTTTCCCTTCTGTGCCAGATTTTCTTGTCAGAGTTCCAGCATTCATATCTCAATATATCTTCTAGTGTTATCGACCAGTTTTGCCTTTTTGATTCCGATTTTTGCCTCGTGATTTTGTACTTCTGCCCTGTGTATTGGATTTTCCCGTTTTTTGACTTTTGGACTGATTAAACGACTTTAGAACTCTTCATCCCTTGAACATTTCAGGTGCATGCTGGGAAAATTAAAAACACAGATACTTATATGGGCATCAGGAGGGGCATGAGGCGCCCTCCTGAACCTGTGAACCAATCAACCTGTCAATCACCACGTAGCCACGCCCTAATGCATACCCTGCTTTATCGTCACATGTAAAATCAGGGAGGCCAAAATGTCCCAAATGAACATCATACTGCATTGAAGAAGGCTTTAAACTAGCGATTGAGACCATAAACACATTTTGAAAACGTTTACTGAGGTTAGAAATCAAGTGAGAAGTTGGTGAATTCTCCATTGACTTGTATAGAGACGGAAGTCCTTTTGACACCAAAACGGTCTCCCCCTGGTGGCCTTTTGATAGAATGCAGTTTTAAGTTACTTCCGCGTTGGCCTCACTTCAGAGGACCGGAACTCCCCGCCTGGTTGTTACAGACTTTGATCTTTCTATCTCTCTCATCTGCCATTCTATTGCATAAAGGTGCAAATTGTTTTAACAATAAACATTATACACAACCTAATATTTATTGAACGATTTGTTCAGCCATTCTGTTACACAACTAAACCGGAAACAAACAAACACACAGATTGAGCTGTCTTTCCTTAAACCAGGGGAGTTTTCTTGGGTTCCTCCAATCAAAAATATGCACATCATAAAAATCTAAGGCTCAGAGCCTAACAACATTGTTACAGCAGCAACTTGACATGAGTTAAAATTAAGGTGACCAGATTTCTGAAATGAAAATCGGGGGCATTTTCAATGCGGCGGTGAAAAATCATTAAATATTATCATTATGAAATAAAAAATGGGGACAAGTACTTTTCATGTATTTTAACCAGCTTTTATTACACAAAAGGACCAGGTTAATAAATCAAAATATCAGCACCCACAAATATGATTTATCAGTAGCGCACAGCAGTGTCAAAAACACAAATGTAGAATACTTTAGAAAAACATCTCTCTTCCAAAGTTAAGTGCCATGTGCAAATACAGCTGCCAGACCAGTAGCTAGTAAATATCATCAAGATGTAATTAATAATAATTACCAAGTCAAAACATATGAGTATATTAATATTATACATGACTCAGGGCATCAGCTAATCAGATGGTCTGCATTTATAACTACTACAGTCATTAGTTACCCACACAGCCCGACAAAAAATACAGAAGTTAGCCTAACACACACAACTATCAACCATTGATTTATTATTAATTAATTAATTATTTTTAACAGAGTCTCATGTTCCTATGCCTACAGGAAAATCATATGTTACCAAAGCAGTCTTCCACCTCCCCCTCTTCCAAAACAGGGCCACATACAATGTCATCACCTGGTACTCTCATGCTAACGTTAACGTTACAGCGTCACTAATGACAGATATGAAAACATTGTCATAATGTTAACGTCCACTGACTTTTATAAAGTTACGTTAGGTCTTCAATTCAAATAAACAACTTACTTTAACGTTAACTCACTTCTCACACACACACACACACAGCCAAGTCTACTGCCAATTCACACAAAATAAATAAGTTCACACACGACATACCATTAATGACCGCTGGTCTTCTTTTCTTTCCTTTTTGCCGCCTCTAGATTGTTGTTGTTGATTGTTGACGCTGCTGCGTCTGGTCGTACGTCCTGATAACGTCTGTACGTCATACGAGGTCTTCTCTGGCGATGCGCTAAATGGCTACCGTAATAACTGGTGTTTGAGTCTGCGCGCATTTTTCCCCCATTCAGTGTCAAAATCGGGGACATTTTCGGGGACAGCTTTGACCGGGGACAGGTCACCCAAAACGGAGACTGTCCCCGGAAATTGGGGACGTTTGTTATTCAGTGAAGTTGTTAAACAAAACAATTTCATAATTGTAATACTCAAAATCAATATTTCTGTAATTAGAAAATATATTTTTCACATTTTCATTTTATTTTATTCTCCTTGTGTAGATATGTCTGCTGCCAGCTGTCTGTTATCTGAAGATCAGTTTCTGTGCTGCATCTGTCTGGATGTGTTCACTGATCCAGTCAGCACACCATGTGGACACAACTTCTGCAAAAACTGCATCAATGAGCACTGGAACAGTAATGACCAGTACATGTGTCCACTCTGTAAAGAGATTTTCTACTTAAGACCTGAACTTCACATCAACACTTTCATCTCTGAGATGGTTTCTCAGTTCAGAGAGGAAGCTCAACAGAAAGCCAGCAGCAGCAGCTCAGAGCAACAAGCTGCCAAACCAGGAGAAGTTCCCTGTGACGTCTGTACTGGAACCAAACTGAAGGCCCTGAAGTCCTGTCTGGTGCTTCTGGTGTTTCTGGTGATTCCAGTGTGTCTGGCCTTCATCTACTGTGAGGCTCAATTCAATATTGAAGACATTTGACATGTAGTCTATAAATAACATGAAAATAGAATACATGAGATGGTGGTGTTATGTAAAAAATGGTAATGATAAGTAAATTTGATAAATGTCTATCTGTCTTAATGGTTATGTCCTACCTGTTGGGACAGGAAGTGACATATTTAGCAGCCAAGACAGCACATTTTCTTTTCCTCCAGGATGAGGGGTTACTTCTCTCTTTCTGTCAGACTTCTGAATTAGGGGCCTTTTTTCTCTCAAATTAGGGAAAGAATTCCTCTAATATATCTGTAGTTTTGGCATCCTGATAGAAAGCGTAATTCTGTCTCTACAGCTCCCCCAGGGCAAAGACAGCAGACCCTGTCCTCTCAGGTCTGCCTTTATTTCCAGACTGTAATCACTCAGTCTGTACACTGTCACCATTATTACTGTATCAGTTAATGTGGTCAGGTATTCTGCCACAGTATACTGTCTGTTTAGGGCCAAATTTGTTTTTTGTTGTTAGCATGTAATATTTGTAATGCTTTTTTTTCTCTTATATTTTGGTTAGTTCGAACACACCAGGAGCCTCATCTGACATCTTCACATATGGACAGACATCAGCTGATCGACCCTTTGGAGAACCTGGAAGACAGGATGTGCATGAAGCACAATAAACCTCTGGAGCTGTTCTGTAAGACCGACCAGACATTTGTCTGTGTGTTCTGCTCTATTTTAGACCACAAGACACATGATATTGTTCCTCTGAAAGAAGAATATGAAAGACAGAAGGCAGAGCTGGGGAAGACAGAGGCTGAAATTCAGGAGATGATCCAGAAGAGACGACTGAAGATTAAAGAGATCAAACACTCAGTTGACCTCAGTAAGGAAGCTGCAGACAGAGAGAAAGCAGAAGGTGTTCAGGTCTTCACCGCTCTGAAGGAGTCTGTTGAGAGAAGCCTGAATGAGCTCATTGAGACGATTGAAGAGAAGCAAAGAACAACAGAGAAACAGGCTGAAGACTTCATCAAAGAGCTGGAACAGGAAATCTCTGAGCTGAAAAAGAGAAACTCTGAGGTGGAGAAGCTCTCACACTCTGAAGACCACCTCCACCTCCTCCAAAACTTCCTGTCCCTGAAAGCTGCTCCACCCACCAAAGACTGGACAGAGGTCAGTGTCCGTCCATCATATGAGGGGACTGTGGTGAAAGTTGTGGCTCAGCTGGAGGAGACACTCAATAAACAGATGAAGAAGCTGCTTGAGGCTGAGCTGAAGAGGGTCCAGCAGTATGCAGTGGATGTGACTCTTGATCCTGATACAGCACATTCTAAACTCATCCTGTCTGATGATGGGAAACAAGTACATCATGGTGATGTGTGGAAGAATCTCCCAGACAATCCAAAGAGATTTTCTTTATATATTTGTGTGTTAGGAAAGCAGAGTTTGTCTTCAGGCAGGTTTTACTTTGAGGTTCAGGTTAAAGAGAAGACTGGCTGGACTTTAGGAGTGGCCAGAGAGTCGATTGACAGGAAGGGAGAAATCACACTGAGTCCTGAAGATGGTTTCTGGACAATATGGTTGACAGGAAATTACTTCACTTTGGGTGACCCTCCAGTCGATCTCTCTCTGAAGTCTCCTCCTCAGAAGGTGGGGGTGTTTGTGGATTATGAGGAGGGTCTGGTCTCTTTTTATGACGTAGATGCTGCAGCTCTTATCTATTCCTTTACTGGCTGCTCCTTCACTCAGAAACTCTACCCATACTTCAGTCCCCATTTAAATGATGATGGTACAAACTCCGCCCCTCTGATCATCTCTCCTGTCAAACTGCCTGATCTATTTTTTTGATCAGCCATTTATTAAACAATAAAGCACTGCCAATAATGTAATTCATATACGTATCAAATTAATCTGTACATTTAGAATCACTTCAGTCTTGAGTCACTGTGTGCACTCGATGGCAGTCTTCCATATGGCTCAGGGACAAATAAGGATTGACTAGATAAGCAATTCAAAAATATCTTTAAAATAGTTTTAAAAGCAGCATCAGGTTTATTAAAATGTACATTTAGCATTTTTGTTGGTTTTATATCATTTGAAATTACTTTTTTTTAACCAAAAGTAAGACTGAATGCTCCTGAAAATGTCAAATGGTGTAACCACAAAAGAATGATACATATTACATATTTTATCACCTACAGTGTATTTAAGTGGACTTATACTAATAATGACTTCATTTAAAACATGTAAATGTTTCCTGATCTCCATGGTAACCAGAGTAAATGTAATATTTAGAACAATTGTATTCCATTACCTTTATTTAATATAAAGTTATAATGTAAGATCATGCCAAACTAGTTGATATGGTGTTTTATTGACAATTTACTGTTTTTAAGCAAGTTGAATTATTTGGTACAAAGTTTTTATGGTTACACCACTTAGACATTTGTACCATAATCCTCTAATATGTTCTCTCAAAATGGATTAAAAGCAGAAATTTGATGCTGGGTCCACAAAAAAAGGATGTGTGCAAGTTATTATTCATACGTTTATTTTCACACTTTAACCCTTTAAATTTAAACTAAACCACATGGACATAAAAAAAACCTCACTGGGCAATTGGTCTAACATTCAGCTGGTAATAAAACGACCTGTAGTTACATTTCCGCCATCTAGTGGCCGAAGTTCAGATGACATCGATACAAGGTGAGTTAGATAGAGGCAGGTAGAGAGGGGAGGTGGCTAAATCCTGGAGTTAGGGGGGGAAAGCTGACCATTGTGTCATGTTTACAACGTTTTCGGGACATTTTTAAACCACAAAAAAAGATTGTGTGCAAGTTATTCATACGTTTATTTTCACATTTTAACCCTTTAAATTTAAACTAAACGACATGGACACACAAACAAAATTGAAGCTTATATACGTTTTCCAAACAGGAACCTGCCGTGCTTTTATTCTGAAACCTGTATTCTTTTTCCTGTTTAACGAAGCTTGCAGGTGAGATTATTTTGAAGTCCTTAGCCGGAAACTGAATGTGTTTATACTGTGAGGTGGAGGATGATGCTGAGGACAGAGCATCCTCCGCTGCAGGATTCCTCTGCAGGCCGCTAGAAAAACACCAGTCTCGTTATTATCCCGTTATATTTCTGTATTATATTAACGTCGGTGCCGGTAACCTCTCTGGCTTCATTCTACCGTGATGGTGGATTTACATGACGGTGCAGCTGCAGCAGTGTCCGGTCACAGCAGCAGACACGGCGGACAGCAGGGCTCCGGTTCCTCCGGTAACAACGGGAGGAAAACGGCCAAAAAGTCGAGAACGAGAAGAGGGAAACGAGGCAGGAGGAGAAGAAGTAAAAAGAACAACAGGAACAATAAAACACCGCCACCGTATTTACCACCGGAGGTAGCTACCGGGCTTTATCCGGGGATTAAATATCAGTAACCTGGGTTTAACTCCAGTTCTATGAGCTCCGGGATGAAACGAGCTCTGTGATTGGTTTATCCGCCGAGTCCTCGGCGGATAAACCAATCACAGAGCTCGTTACAACCCGGAACTCATACCCCACTCAGCTAAACGTTACTCTGTCGCAGTTTTCTTCACAACAAACAATAAAACATCAATAACATTGCGTAATAAACACTGTTAATGCGACTCTGACTCCATATTGGACCCTAATAAGTGTCTATATCCTCTATAATGAGGAGAAAACGTCCAAAAGATCTGCCAATAAACAAACATATCAACAAACTCTCCTGGGTAGTAAAGGTACAAACACAACAGAAAGAGACTCAGTATATAAAATATTATAAAATAAATATATTAAACTACAATAATCAAGTAATAAATAGCTTTAAAAGCAGCATTCGGTTTGTTAAAATGTACATTTAGTATTTTTGTTGGTTTTATATCATTTGAAATGACATTTACACCATTTTTTACCAAAAGTAAGACTGAATGCTCCTGAAAATGTCAAATGGTGTAACCACAAAAGAATGATATATATTAACAAATTGAGGCTCAAAGTGTCGATAGAACAATAATAATAATAAAAAACGATACAAAAACAATAGGGTCGTTGCCTTTCGGCTCGGTCCCTAAATATTTGATTCACCTACAGTGTATTTAAGATAAGATAAACTTTATTGTCCTTGACAGGGAATTTGTCTTGAGCGTAAGTGTTGTTACTTTGTGCGATTTCTTAACGTTATCGACTGCTTAGGCAATAACATTAGGAAGATTGCAGCCGCCCCAATTTCACATTAAATAAGAAAATTAAAACGTGGACTTGTACAAATAATTACTTCATTTAAAAACTAAATGTTTCCTGATTGACATGATTCCCCAGATTAAATGTTATATTTAGAACAATTGTATTCCATTACCTTTATTAAAATATAGTAGCATTAGTCCCTATAAGCACATTTTCAGAAACACTACACATAGAAGTAATTAACAGTGAGGCTTTGAATTAATTAAGTTACTCTAATTAGAGCCGAACCAATACTAGAGTTTTTGGGCCAATGCCAATACTTATATTATGATATCAATATATCAGCTGATCATCTTATACATACAGAAGATATTCATGAACATGCTTTTTTTCCAAGTGTGGTTACCAAGCACTTGTGACAAAGCTATGTAATGGCATGATATCTTACAGTTTAAGAATAAACTTTATTTTCATAAAACGACATCAGTGCTCCAAACATTAAAACTTCACTGGGGATTTAATATATTAAACTTAAATTAGGAAACAGGATTAAATATACATACAATGCTGCATAGATATCTATAATAATAAAAAATATCGGCACCTATTGGACGGCATAAACAGTGATACCAGTATATCTGTGATAGGCCAGGATTGGTTGATCAATATATTGGTCGAGCTCTAATTCTAACAGGCTTTCACTACAAAAACAAAGCAGAAACATCATTTTATACCCAATAATGATCATTCCTCAGTTGTATATTTGCTTCAACAGCAACTAACAAAACAACAACAAACTAAATTTGCTTCATCTTTCTTGTTTTCATCTTTTTTTAATTGCTGAACACTTGTTTTTGCCGCTGACAAAGTAATACATCTCTAATAAGAGCAGATGTATAAACTGATATTCTGTTTAAATAAATGCTGACAGGTGAGTTAATTTCTTAGCTTAATAATTCTGTAGTAAACAACCCTATTTATATCAAAGAAATCTTTAACTATGATGATACTATTTAATGTTAGAAATGCATGGTGCTCATCATTCTCACCTGCATATAAAAGTGCAGAAAGCTTAAAGGAACAGGTTTTGTTGTTTGTTCAAAAACTTAATGATCAGTTTCAACTTTCTGACCTGACCCAATATGCCACTCAACTGCTGATACAAACCTCGGTGATGTCACCTCTCGACTACTGCAATGCTCTCTTAACAGGCTTGCGGTCCTGTGCGGTGAAGCCACTGCAGATGATACAGAATGCGGCGGTGTGACTGGTGTTCAACCAGCCAAAGAGCTCCACTGGTTACCTGTAGCTGCTCGCATCAAGTTCAAGTCTCTTATGCTTTCCTACAGAGTGATTGTTGGGAATGCTCCCACCTACTTAAATGCTCTTGTAAGAGCACATGTTACGCCCCGGATGCTGTGTTCATCAAATGAGGCCTGGCTCTGCCGGCCGTACAACCACGGCAATCCAGGTTATTCTCATTTGTAGTTCCACGTTTGTGGAACGAGCTGCCGAAAACTACCAGAGCAGGGGCCTCCCTCTCTGTCTTTAAGAAGCACTTGAAGACCCAGCTCTTCAGAGAGCACCTCCTCTCTTAACTTAAAACTACTTAGCAGTATTTATTTATTTATTGTCACACTAATGTCTCCGTTGCAATGTAGCTTGAATGTTATTCTCCCTTGTAAGTCGCTTTGGATAAAAGCATCTGCTAAATGACTAAATGTAAATGTAAATATAAATGTTCTGCATCCAGGTACAAAACTTTTTTATTTGACTTTTTTACTTCCATGAATACAGGACGTGCAGACATTCTGATATCAGTCAAATATCACTGTAAACATTATCATCACGCTTCATCATGAAATCCTACCATCAGTGTTAAACTGTGGTTAAATGTGTCCTCATGTGTCTCTCTGTCTGTTTCCAGGCTGAAGAAGGAAACATCGAATATAAGGTAACGACTCTTCATTCCCATCAGACAGTTTTGATAATTTGTTAATTATTTTTAGTCATTTTTTAAGCAGAAATGCCAAACAGTTAATGCTTCCAACCTCTCAAATATGACAAATATCTGTTTGATAATAATTTATAACTGCATGATTGATTAATTCCTTGATTACTCAGTTAGTTGTTGGGTCTATAAAATATCAGAAAAGGGTGAAAAATGTTGATTAAAGTTACCTAAAGCCCAAAATGCAACCTAAAATGTCTTGTTAAGCAGTGATTAATTAATAAGACCTTTATTTATGGCTGTAAAAGAAGCAGAGACTTTTATAAAAGTGTTACTAACGAGCTTCAGCTGTGTGGATATTTACCTGCTCTACCATCATGTCTCCCTTTCCGCTGTGTGAAGCTCAAGCTGGTCAACCCCACTCAGTATCGCTTCGAGCATCTGGCCACGCAGCTGAAGTGGCGTCTGCAGGAGGGCCGCGGCGAGGCCGTCTACCAGATTGGAGTGGAAGACAACGGCCTGCTGGTGGGGCTGACCGAGGCCGACATGAAGGCGTCGCTCAAAACCTTAAAGAGGATGGCAGAGAAGTAGGTCGCCTCGGTCTGATGAGGGTTAAACAGTTTGTTAGAGTCTTAAATGTGTCGGAGGTTTGTAGCATCATGAACATTTATACAATAATTGCCCTAAGCTGTTTGTGTTTTTAAGGACTCAAATCATTTTAATGCAACAGGAAAATAAACTTTAGGGACTCCATCACAGTTATATTTTATGTGTTAAACCAAGCGGGGAGTTCCGGTCCTCTGAAATTAGGCCCGGAAGTAACTTAAAACTGCATTCTATCAAAAGGCCACCAGGGGGCAAACGTTTTGGTGTCAAAAGGACTTCCGTCTCTATACAAGTCAATGGAGAATTCACCAACTTCTCACTTGATTTCTAACCTCAGTAAACGTTTTCAAAATGTGTTTATGGTCTCAATCGCTAGTTTAAAGCCTTCTTCAATGCAGTATGATGTTCATTTGGGACATTTTGGCCTCCCTGATTTTATATGTGACGATAAAGCAGGGTATGCATTAGGGCGTGGCTACGTCGTGATTGACAGGTTGATTGGTTCACAGGTTCAGGAGGGCGCCTCATGCTCCTCCTGATGCCCATATAAGTAGAATCCATGTTTTTATTTTTCCCAGCATGCACCGGAAATTTTCAAGATGGCGCTGCTCAGATCCGAAACTATTGGCCTCCGAGCAGCAGTCCGCAAACCAATGGGTGACTTCACGGACGTTACGTCCATTTTATATACAGTCTATGGTTAAAACATTATAAACGTGAAACTAGGTCTGGGCGTTGGGCAATATATGGATATTATATCGATATCGTGATATGAGACTAGATATCGTAATATCACGATATGTCATCAGAGTTGTCTTTTCCTGGTTTTAAAGCTGCATTACAGTAAAATATGTAACTTTCTGAACTTACCAGACTGTTCTAGCTGTTCTGTTATTTACTTTTTACCCACTTTGTCATTATATCCACATTACTGATGATTATTTATCAAACATTTCATAGTGTAAATATTTAGTGAAAGCATCAACAGCCATCTCTACAATATTGTTGGGATATCGATTTCGAGGTATTTGGTCTAAAATATAGTGATATTTGATTTTTGGCGCTTTTCCACTACACAGTTCCAGCACGACTCGCCTCGCCTCACCTCACCTCGGTTCTTTTTGCGTTTCCACTAGGGAAAGTACCTGGTACCTGGTGCTTTTTTAGTACCTGCTCTGGTGAGGTTCCAAGTGAGCCAAGCCGGTACTAAAATGTGACGTCGACACAATGCTGGCTACTGATTGGTAGTTGTCGCTGGAAGAGTCATGAGCCGTCCCACACAAGAATCAAACCCAGCATTTTTAAATACCGGCAGCAGCGTTACAGCTATACACGGCTCAATTTTCTTGCTTTGTGTGAGACAGAAAGCCTCATACAGCAGCAGGAAGGAAGGAAGGAAGGAAGGAAGGAACTTGCTTTGTGTGAGACAGAAAGCCTCATACAGCAGCAAGTACACCACTGCCTCAGTGTCCTCCATTGTTTATGTGTTTGTGTCACGTATAAAACAAAGTCACGGCAGTTTCATGGAGCCTTGCTATGACGACCCCGCCCACGTTGAGTAGGACCTTTTTGGTAATGGAAAAGGTTCCTGGAACTGTACCAAGGCGAGGCGAGCCGAGGCGAGGAGAGTCGTGCTACAACTGTGTAGTGGAAAAGCGCCATTTGTCCATATCGCCCAGCCCTACATGAAACTTGTCTCTGTGATGCATTCAAAGACCATAGGATGTTTAAGACTTCTGCTGAAAAGTACTGCAGGCTCAAGCTTCTGTGTGTTGTTGGAAAATGAAACAAAATAAGAAATTCATTCATTCATTCAATGTCAATTATAGTTGGTGAGTTCCAGCTCCTTGTATTTGGGTTTCTAGTTGTAATTTGGCAAAAACTCTTAACAAATGTTTAACTGACTTGAAATGCTTAGTTTGTATTAAAACTATTAGAGAGATATTAGATTCTTTCTTAAAAACTCTATAACTAACTACACATCCTTTCAAAGAAATGTCAGAATGAAAAGTCAGCAGCTATCTTCAGTAAACTGTTGATTTTACATGTTTAATGGTGATTTTCATAATTACTGTTACATACCTGCAAATTACTGTCAACGTTTCCAGGAAATTAGTATAAAATTAAGTGACCTGTAAAAGCTCTAATACAGATTTAACAAGTCCTTTAATCTGCAACTAATCATTATTTTCATTATCGACTAATCTGTTTATTATTTTCTTGATTAATAGATAGTTGTTTGATCCGTAAAATGTCAAAGGATTGTGAAAAATATTGATCAGTGTTTCCCAAAGTCCAGGCTGACGTCCTCAAATGTCTCATTCAGTTTAATGTCATAAAGAAACCAGAAAATATTCACAATTAAGAAGATCAATCAGAGAAATTTGGACATTTTCTTCTAAAATAATGACTTAAAATTATCAATTGGTGATAAATGTAGTAGTTTGGTTGGTTTATATCAGCTGTGATTAGTCTGATGAGGTTTCTTGTGTCTGCAGGGTCGGTGCCGACATCACACTCCTCAGAGAGAGGGAGGTGGACTACGACTCGGACAGAAACACCAGAAAAATCGCAGAAGTCCTCGTTCGAAAAGTTCCAGATGATCAGCAGGTGAGATCTTATGCTTCTGGTTCTTCCTGCTTCTGTCTGAAGGAAGGATGCAAAAAAATCACAAAGCATTAAAATACTGTGGGAAATCCTGCAGGGAGTGGCCTTTATTAGAAACAGTCTTGTTATATTAAGGACAGGCCTTTATTTTAAAGTCTTATATCAGAGACAGGCCTTGATTTTAAAGTCCTATATTAGAGACAGGCCTTTATTTGAAACAGTCTTATTATAGTAGAGACAGGACTTTATTTGAAAGTCTTATATTAGAGACAGGCCTTTATTTGAAAGTCTTATATCAGAGACAGGCCTTAATTTGAAAGTCTTATATTAGAGACAGGCCTTTATTTGAAAGTCTTATATCAGAGACAGGCCTTTATTTGAAAGTCTTATATTAAGGACAGCCCTTTATTTCTCATTTTTCACCAGTATTTTTGTCTGATTTTGGTTCCCTGTTTGCTTTTACTGTATCATTAAATTTTTTCATCAAGTGTGTGGCACCTTATTTTTTTCCATACTTGAAAACTGAACAACAACAACATGTTTTGCCTCCTCCGTCCTGCTCTTTTGGGCCGGTTCAGTTCCTGGACCTGCGCGTGGCGGTGCTGGGGAACGTGGACTCGGGGAAGTCGACCCTGCTGGGCGTCCTGACGCAGGGCGAGCTGGACAACGGCCGAGGACGAGCACGCCTCAACCTCTTCAGACACCTGCACGAGATCCAGACCGGACGCACCTCCAGCATCAGCTTTGAGATCCTGGGCTTCAACAGCAAAGGAGAGGTGAGCTAAAAGAACCCCAAAGAACCCACTACCTGCTCAACACCAAACAAACAGACACAGTTAGCTGTAGACTAGCTGCTGAACACAATGGAGCATTTAACAGCTAAAGAGAGTGAATATTGGACTTAAATTCAGCAGGTTGACACAAACACGACTCCACTCTTCTCTCTGCAGGTCGTGAACTACAGCGAGTCTCGGACAGCCGAGGAGATCTGCGAGAGCTCCTCCAAGATGATCACCTTCATCGACTTGGCCGGACACCACAAGTACCTGAAGACGACCATCTTCGGCCTCACCAGCTACTGCCCTGACTTCGCTATGCTGGTGGTGAGCGCCAACACCGGCATCGGTGAGCTGAACACACACAACACGTATCTGTATATTTCTATACCATGTATGTAGCTGCTCTGGCTATTGATCGAGGTGTGATGTTTTTATTTGAAATGAATTCGACAGTAATTTAAATAGGGAAAATGCCCATAACATTATCTCCAGAGCTCAATATATTAAAGGATCATTCTGGTGATTTTCTACCATAGTTAGATAGATAGATAGATAGCTGGGTGGGTGGTTGGATGGATGGATGGATAGATAGATAGATAGATAGATAGATAGATAGATAGATAGATAGATAGATAGATAGATAGATAGATAGATAGATAGATAGATAGATAGATGGATGGATGGATGGATGGATGGATGGATGGATGGATGGATGGATGGATGGATGGATGGATGGATGGATAGATAGATAGATAGATAGATAGATAGATAGATAGATAGATAGATAGATAGATAGATAGACCACTGCGTTGACACACTAGCCCCTTAAAATAAACAATATAAAAATAATAATGATGATGGAAACACATGAAATTAGCTACCTACATCATATAAGTGCTCTGACTCAGAGTATCAAACAGAGACTGAAGCTTTTGGTTTGAAGGTTTCTGGTTTTAATGTTAGTACTTAATAAACAGTACCTCACAGTCAACAGCAGAGGTCAGAAGTGATCCGTGCTGAGAGTCAGTCAGAGCCGGTTTGTCTCTTCAGTGTTTGGATTAAAGGAAAATGATGATACGCAATAAAAATCTAACAAATCTGTATGTTGTTTTTTTTTTTAATGACACAAAAATAGATAAAAAATAAAATATTGTTTTCTGCTGGTATCTGTCAGCTGTTTTCTAGGTATTTGAGTATTTTTCTCTCCTCCTCCGTCCAGCCGGTACGACGCGGGAGCACCTGGGCCTGGCCATGGCGCTGAAAGTTCCCATCTTCATCGTGGTCAGTAAAGTGGACTTGTGTTCTCGTGGCACCGTGGAGCGAACTGTCCGCCAGCTGGAGCGACTCCTGAAGCAGCCGGGCTGCAACAAGGTTCCCATGGTGGTGTCGAGCCCTGACGATGCCGTGACCGCTGCACAGCAGTTCACACTGTCTGCATGGTGAGTACAAATACTGCAAATACTACTGTAAATACTGCAAATACTACTGTTAATACTGCAGTACACACAGTCTGCATGGTGAGTACAAATACTGCAAATACTACTGTAAATACTGCAAATACTACTGTTAATACTGCAGTACACACAGTCTGCATGGTGAGTACAAATACTGCAAATACTACTGTTAATACTGCAAATACTACTGTTAATACTGCAAATACTACTGTTAATACTGCAAATACTACTGTTAATACTGCAGTACACACAGTCTGCATGGTGAGAACAAATACTGCAAATACTACTGTAAATACTGCAAATACTACTGTTAATACTGCAAATACTACTGTTAATACTGCAAATACTACTGTTAAAACTGCAAATACTACTGTTAATACTGCATTACACACAGTCTGCATGGTGAGTACAAATACTGCAAATACTACTGTAAATACTGCAAATACTACTGTTAATACTGCAGTACACACAGTCTGCATGGTGAGTACAAATACTGCAAATACTACTGTTAATACTGCAAATACTACTGTTAATACTGCAAATACTACTGCAAATACTACTGTTAATACTGCAAATACTACTGTTAATACTGCAAATACTACTGCAAATACTACTGTTAATACTGCATTACACACAGTCTGCATGGTGAGTACAAATACTGCAAATACTACTGTTAATGTGTGTGTGTGTGTGTGTGTGTGTGTGTGTGTGTGTGTGTGTGTGTGTGTGTGTGTGTGTGTGTGTGTGTGTGTGTGTGTGCAGCATCACTCCCATCTTCACCCTGTCCAGTGTGTCTGGAGAGAGTTTGGACCTGCTGAAGGTTTTCCTGAACATCCTTCCTCCACTGAGCAACAGCAAGGAGCAAGAGGAGCTGATGCAGCAGCTCACTGAGTTCCAGGTACACACACACACACACACACACACACACACACACAATACACGCACACACACACACACACACACACGCACACCAACACCCTTGTCAATAAAACTATGACTGATAATCTTTTCTCCACTGTGTGTGTGTGTGTGTGTGTGTGTGTGTGTGTGTGTGTGTGTGTGTGTGTGTGTGTGTGTGTGTGTGTGTGTGTGTGCAGGTGGATGAGATCTACTCGGTCCCTGACGTTGGGACTGTGGTGGGAGGAACTCTGTACAGGTGAGATCATACGTAGAAAAACATCACGGATCAAACTAGTCTGAAAAAGCATTAAAAGCTTATCTAGTTTTATATATTATATTATATTATAATCTATTAGATTATAGTGCATTAGATTAGATTACATATAATGTATTCTATTATATTCTATTCTATGACAGTGTATTAGTGTATATTATATTATATATTATAATCTCTTAGATCCCATTATATTATTGTGTATTCTATTCTATTATATTCTGTGTGTTTCAGCGGCGTGTGTCGGGAGGGCGAGCGTCTGGTGGTCGGTCCCACAGACGAGGGTCGTTTCCTGCGTCTGAAGGTTGGCAGCATCCAGAGGAACCGCTCGGCCTGCAGAGTGCTGAGAGCCGGTCAAGCCGCCACGCTGGCTCTGGGGAACTTTGACCGCTCGCTGCTCCGAAAGGTCAGAGGTCACACACGGTAAAGAGCTGTAGAGATGTGAAGCGGTTCCAGCGGTGTCACTGAACACAGAGAGCTTGTGTTTAGACCAGGTGGGGAGTTCTGGTCCTCTGAAATGAGGCCAACGCGGAAGTAACTTAAAACTGCATTCTATCAAAAGGCCACCAGGGGGAGACCGTTTTGGTGTCAAAAGGACTTCCGTCTCTATACAAGTCAATGGAGAATTCACCAACTTCTCACTTGATTTCTTACCTCAGTAAACGTTTTCAAAATGTGTTTATGGTCTCAATCGCTAGTTTAAAGCCTTCTTCAATGCAGTATGATGTTCATTTGGGACATTTTGGCCTCCCTGATTTTATATGTGACGATAAAGCAGGGTATGCATTAGGGCGTGTCTACGTGGTGATTGACAGGTTGATTGGTTCACAGGTTCAGGAGGGCGCCTCATGCTCCTCCTGATGCCCATATAAGTAGAATCCATGTTTTTATTTTTCCCAGCATGCACCTGAAATTTTCAAGATGGCGCTGCTCAGATCCGATACTATTGGCCTCCGAGCAGCAGTCCACAATCCAATGGGTGACGTCACGGATGTTACCTCCATTTCTTATATACAGTCTATGGTTGCAGGGGATGGTGATGGTGAGTCCGAAGATGAATCCCACCATCTGCTGTGAGTTTGAAGCCGCTATCGTTCTTCTCTTCCACGCCAAGACTTTCCGCCGGGGGTCACAGGTCACCGTACACGTCGGCAACGTCCGGCAGACGGCCACCGTGGAATGCCTTCACGGGAAGGTCAGTGTGTGCGTCAGCTGTCAGTCCCTCCAGGTGGTCGTATTGTTTTTATTCAAAAATCTGAATGCACTTTATAAATGATTATTTATGGGTTGTATGTTGTCTGTTGCGGTGTGTGTGTGCGCGCTGCTTGATTGTGCAATGTGTGTTGCTTGTATTTCTTTTTTAGCTACTGTCATGCCCCTTTTAAATTGCCCCTCAGGGACAAATATAGTGATTTGAATTGAATTGAATTGAATATGTACAACAATAAAACAAAGATTATATTTCATAGTACAAAGGCAAATAACTGTGCAGGAGAGGAAAAGAATATGAAATCCTCCCCTTTAGTATAAAAACCACCAAAACATATAGTAGGAGTATATATGTGACCTCATCATGTGACCTCATCATGTGACCTCATCATGTGACCTCATCATGTGACCCCCACTGCAGGACGAGCTGCGGACAGGTGAGCGAGCCGTCGTTCGTTTCCGCTTCATCAAACATCCTGAGTACCTGCGACTCGGCGCCAAGCTGCTGTTCAGAGAAGGCGTCACCAAGGGGATCGGCCACGTCACCCGCCTCCTGCCCTCCTCCCAGAACCACGACCAGAACCAGAACCACAACCACGACCAGAACCTGCAGGAGCACTGAACAAACCTTCCTTCCTTTCCTTTCCTTCTTCGTCGTCCATCATGAGGAGCGACAGATGTTAAACTCCGTGAGAACTTTGACCGTTTGGACGTCATCGATGCATCTCATGATCGGGTTATCTCTCCCGCCACATGTCGGCATTAATCCTCCTGGATCCTGTTCATGGATCTTATAGTCCTGTCCTCATCTGCTCCCCGCTCTGATGTCAGAGTCTAAACTTTTCTGGAGATGAATCCTCCGTCGTCTTCGTCGTCCCCCGCAGCTCAATCTGCCGCTCGGCTCCTTCGCCCGCCACACGTTGCTGTTTCCAGTCAAAGCCGGACGAACCTCAGCGGACTTAAGCCTGGACGCTTAATCTGATGTTGTGCCACAGATTGATTTAAGAGGCTGCTTTTTATCTGCGGATGTCATGAGAAGATGGACGGATTATTTCTTTCAGGGTTAGGGGGGATTTTGAGGAATGATTTTGAAGCACAGTGTTTGATGAGAGGAGCTCTGAAAGTCTCCTCACGCTCAGACTGAATCTATGAATACGTTGAACGGTGGAGAAGTTATTTGATGATACTTTTATGAGAGAACATTTCTGAGGGTTTTGCATGTTTCAGCTCGTTAACTTCAGATCATTAATATTTTCTATCCTCGCTGAGTCTTTTCCAAAGCGTCCTACAGTCTGACAGGTGTCTTTTTTTTTTTTACATTTGTGCACAAACAAGTTATTTATGCTCTTAAATCTGCTCCAAAAACATAAATACAACAGTTAAAAGACAAAGCTGCAACTATTATTATTATTATCAGTTAGTGTCCATCACACAATTCAAATTGATGCCTTTTAATGTCTTTTATGTCCAATTAACAGCCCAGAATCTGAATATATTTAGTTATAAATGATGCAAAACATTACAAATTATGAATTTTAGGGTTTGAATTATTAATTTATGGAAACTTTAGTGGATTTATTTTCACTTTAAATTCAACTTTGGTGAAATTTGGCCTGGATTAATATGTTATAATTGAATCTATAAAACTGTAATATGAAGATAATTAGCTGCTCTTATCAATGATATATTAATGATCCATCAACTATTAATTATTTTCATTGTCAATTAATCTATAGTTCATTTTCTAATCAGCTTTCTAATAACCAAAAATCAGTTTACTGTCAAAGAACTCAAAAGAAACCAGGAAATATTCACATTCTTGCTTTTTTTTCTTCTAAAAATGACTCAAAACAATTAAATCCATTATTAAAATAACTTTAACGTAATTTAATAGCAGCTGATGGCGACTAATTGATGAATTAATTGACTAAATTTTTGCAGTTAATTCATCATCTGATGCAGAATGACATTAAATTCATCTGCTGGGACAAACTGTGTTAACTTTAATTACATATTACTCATGTATTAATTAGAGAGCATTAAGTATTCATGAATTGTGTACAAGTTTAAAAAAAAACAACCTGCAGGGCTCCAAATATTCCACCAGGGTTTAGACTGAAGTGGGTTTTTAGGATTTTTGGGGGAAAGATAAAAAGGTAAAATGATAATTTTTTATATAAAAACCAGCTCAGCGTATTTTATTCTGTTGTTTTTTGCACTTTATTCCGTTTTAATCACTCTTCCTCTTCACTTCTTCGCCTTCATATAGAAGCAGGTTCACTTTTTCCACCTTTTTTCACCTTTATTTCTGCAGTTTTTTCACAGTAGTTTGTTGCAAAAAAAACCCACATTCTGGAGGTTTGATGTGTTATTTGAAGCTCTTTTTGCTTTTCAGATAAATGTTTCATTATGTTAAAAAAAAAAAGAAATGTGTTGAGGGGAATGAAAGGAGCAGAATCGGAGGTTTTCTTCCCCGTTTTACAGCCTTACTTATTGTACGTTCACTTTGTTGACATTCATCCTCACGCCTGTACATTCAGCCGCTCATCTGTGACTGACTGTTTGCATCTCTTGGGTTTCTGGTTCTTTCTGACTATGAGTTCATGTTGAAGTGATGATATGAAATGTTTGTTTGTAGGTTGGATGTTTCCAGGGCAGCTTTTTCCCCAGCTACACATAATCTGCATGCTCACTGACTGGCAGAAAAAACACTCTAATCCTCATTTAAAGATATAAAAATATGTATTCAGTGAAGTGTTGAAGCTGAGTTTTGATTTTATTTTATTTTTTGAGGTTCTGTGCAATTCAAAAAGTTAAATATTGAAAATATTGAATGTACTCTCCATTGATCCTGTGTAGCATTTTAAATCTGCTTCCTGTTGAAATGGACTTTGCACTTTGTGTTCTGGTTCTGCATGCGCGTGTTGAGGCTCGATTCTTCTGGACGCCGAGCCGAGAAGAAGTCGAAGTGTGAGGCGACTTCACACCAAACGCTGAACATTTAAACACCAGAGAGGATTCTGTTGTTCCCGACCGTCCCGATACTTAATAAACGGTTCCAGTGATGATGAAATATCTCTGTTGTTGCTCATTCATTCATTTAGGGTTAGGGTTTGACTGTTTATTAAACATAAAGGGTTAAATCAGGGGAGTCAAACACGAGGCCCGTGGGCCAGAGCCGGCCTGCCGAGGGAACCAATCCGGCCCACTTTCCTTCCATCTGTCCTTCCTGTCTTCTTTTACAACCTTTCTTTCTTTCTTTCTTTCTTTCTTCCTTCCATCCATGTTTTCCTTCCTTCTTTTCTTTTCTTCCTGTCTTCTTTTCCAATGTTTCTTTCTCTTCCTTCCTTCCTTTTTTACTTCCTTCTTTTCTTTTCTTCCTTTCTTTTTTCCCAATGTTTCTTCCTTTCCTTCCATCCATCTTTTCCTTCCTTCTTTTCTTTTCTTCCTGTCTTCTTTTCCAACCTTTCTTTCTCTTCCTTCCTTCCTTCCTTCCTTCCTTCCTTCCATCATTCCTTTACTTCCTTCCTTCCTTCCTTCCTTCCATCTTTTTAATGATCCGGCCCACACAAGATCAAATTTGTTCAAGTTTGTGTCCCTTGAATAAAGATGTTTGACCCTCCTGTTTAAATCATCACAGGACCTGCTAACACTAACCCTAACTTCATTCCAACTTATTACTAAGGAAGAGTCATTAAAACCTAATAATAGAATATTTGTTCGTGGGGTCTAAAGTCGACCTTTGTGCTGTGGTTGTTTTGTTTTTTCCATTGAAAAACTTTAATCAAGAGTTGAGCTGTGTATGTAGAGTATGTATGCAGAGTTCATTAACAGCTACTGCAGAGCAATTCTTACTTTCAGCCACTAGGGGTATTTCTACATTTTTGTAAACCGCAATAACCGAATAATCGTTTGCTGGGATGAACATCGACCTCCATGATGTCTTGTTGCATTAAGTCACTCAGCTGTGTAGTCTAGTAGTCAGGTTCATTAACAGCTACTTTCAGCCACTAGGAGGAGCTCTAAGCTTCTTGTGTTGAAGTAGAACCTGAAACACAGAGTGAATGTTTACTGCTGCCCTCGGCTACTTTGACTCGGTAGTAAGTTAGCCTGCTAGCTAGCTGACTGGAGGGAACATGATGGTAGTAAGTTATCCTGCTAGCTAGCTGACTGGAGGGAACATGATGGTAGTAAGTTATCCTGCTAGCTAGCTGACTGGAGGGAACATGATGGTAGTGAGTTATCCTGCTAGCTAGCTGACTGGAGGGAACATGATGGTAGTAAGTTATCCTGCTAGCTAGCTAACTGGAGGGAACATGATGGTAGTAAGTTATCCTGCTAGCTAGCTGACTGGAGGGAACATGATGGTAGTAAGTTATCCTGCTAGCTAGCTGACTGGAGGGAACATGATGGTAGTAAGTTATCCTGCTAGCTAGCTGACTGGAGGGAACATGATGGTAGTAAGTTATCCTGCTAGCTAGCTGACTGGAGGGAACATGATGGTAGTAAGTTAGCCTGCTAGCTAGCTAACTGGAGGGAACATGATACAGAAGAAGACACATAAAAGTCCATTGTGGTTTAAAAGCTTCCAGAAAGTAAAGGATAATGTTGTCAGGTGTGAAATATGTGGAGCAGAGTTGAGCTATGGTGGTTTCACATGGACAAAAAGCTGCTCACCTGTCTGTGTCTCAGGATGGGTCTAACTGTGACCTCCATGATGTCTTGCTGCATTGAGTCACTGAGCTGTGTAGTCTACGTTCAGCCACTAGGAGGAGCTCTAAGTAGAACCTGATACTGCTGCCCTCGGCTACTCTGAATCGGTAGTAAGTTAGCCTGTAGCAGCCTAAATTAGCCCGTCTTTAATGTAATAAGAGGGATCAAACATGCGGCCCGTTGTCCAGAAGCGGCCCACTTTCCTTCCTTCCTTCCTGTCTTTTTTTCCTTCTTTCCTTCCATCCATCCTTCTCTTCCTTCCTTCCATCTGTCCTTGCTCCCTTTCTTCCATATTTCTTTCATGTTCTCTTTTCCTTCCTTCTATCCTTCCTTCCTTCCTTCCTTCCTTCCTTCCTTCCTTCCTTCTTGTCATCTCTTCCTTCTCTTCCTTCCTTCCATCTGTCCTTCCTTCCTTCTTTCCTTCCACCTGTTGTATTTTTAGGGGTCTGTAAACCTGTAAGATTTATTCTTTTAATTAATGTGAAGAAATGAAGGCTGATTATCATTTAAATTAATACATTTGTGCAGTTAAAGCTTGTTGTTTGTTATGAATAATCAAAGTTATTTTTGATGCATTATCTATTTAGACCCTGTGAATGTCGGCATGTAGCGAATATTCGGTTAGTCGACCCTGAAAAAATATTATTACCACAAGTTTTACACATACTTTTTTGAAGTTATGCTCAATAGGCAGAAACTTATTAGTATCATTTTAAATATTTGAACGGCAGCATCACACCCAGTTCATTGAAAGTAGTGATTATTACAGTATGAGACCATAAATGTGATTTTCAGGCAGTTTCATGAAATAAATCCATATTTCTGATCTAAAAACTTTTTTAAAAAACAGGTGAAATTTGACCCGATGAAAAAGGAAGGGTTGAGTAAGCATCAGATGAGAAGATAGAAACCAAAATCAGAGGAAACATTTCTTCTTCTTTTTTTTTACAGGCAGCTGAATTTAAGCTGATCAGGCTTTTATTTTGAAGAAAGACTGGACTTCAACATTTGAACTCTTTAATTTCTACTTAAAAGCAGATCAAAAAAATGGGATTCACTAAATGATATTTCTGCTGATGTTAGATTGTCTCTTTTTTCTTTTCTTTTCTTAAGAATTGAATGAAAAATTAAACAAAATCTGACTTTAAAAATTACACAGAAGTTGTGCTGCAGCAGAACAGGGACTCAATTAAATACAAAGAAAAAAATAAAATAAAACCTCGAAAAAATGTAAAAACCTTCTTCATGCTTAATATAAAAACAAGTGCTTTTCCTTTCCATAAACATCCCATTAAGTCCTGAAAAATGATCTTTTCTTTGCACAAGTTAACATCTTGTTCAAATACATAATTATCATTTTTCCACGAGTTATAATCGTGTTTGAAAGGTTATCATCAACGTATCTTCTCTCTCATGCAAACAAAAAATTCTTCTTTAGGACTTTTTGGGGAAAATCAGTAAAATACCAAAACTTACTCAAGAACATCATGAAATACAGATGATTAAAACTTTAAGATTAAGATATCTTCTAATTGCCATATTTTGGTATAGCACCCCCCAATATATTTGTGTTTTTTTGTTATTATTCCAATAGATTTTACACATTTTCGATGCTACATTTGGTGGAAACAGCAAACGCTCAGTGTCCACAGGTATGTTTCAGTCTTTGGGAGCTTTGTTGAATGTCTCGTCTTTATCTCAACTATTCAACAAAAAAGGCTAAATACCAAAAAAACTCAATCTTACATGAATCCAAAAGGAATTTCACATTTTGTTTCAGTCAGTCTTCTGATATCGACTCATCTGCTGAAGTCGTATAGTTGCTGATAAATTTCGGTAAACTGATCAATTTTACTACAATCAGTAGCTGAAAAATACAGTTTTCTGTCTTTCAGCAGTTTGGACATTCTTTGTGCTGAGGCTAAAAAACCAAAACATTTACATTTGTCTCTTTTTTTAAAACAACAATCTCTCATATTTTTTGTGTCCAGAGGTTCATTCGTCCGCTGCTTCTTGCTTTTTTCGTGGAGGATTTGTCAGCCGGGCGGTTAAGCCAGGGTCCTCTGCCGCGGCTTGATCCTCAGATACAGCTGTGGGAATAAAAAGGGAAAGTTTCTCATTAAAACACCATTAAGATAACATTAAATACTCAGACTTCTTACATAAGACTGTTGAGTAACGGGAGCTCAGAGCTGCTTTTAAACCAGATTTAAACCAGATTTCAGAAGCCGGGTTGATGTTTCTTTTTTCCCCTGGAGCTCAGAGAGCAGACCAGGACGTTATAGTTATAGTCGTCTTCTCTTCCCTTCATTATTCACATGGAACATTTTGATGTATGGATGTATGAATACTAAAAATTAATGATGATATTCAGGGCCTCAGTGGACAGTTTCCTGTGAAGCTAGTTAATTTCATTACTTTTAAAACTGCAGATTATTCTCTCAATTAAACAATTTGAATGTTTTAATGTATGAAATGTCAAAAATATATGAAGAAACCCCATGACAACTTCAGAGCCTTAAGTAATGTCCTTAACCAGCCGTCCAAAACCCTCAAATATAACATTTTTTATTTATTCTCTGTACATCTGGGTTTTTTTTAACTAACTCTCCTGTCACTGCCATTTCCTGTCCTGCAATCACCTCGCTCCCCTCACCTGAGCCTCCCTGCCTTCTTCCACAGCTGGCCCTCATCATCCTCATCAGTCTCCCTTTCTCATACAACCCTTCTTCAGTCTCTCCCTGAGACTCCTCTGTAATTGTTAGAGGGTTTGTTTTTTTTACCTTCCTCTTTCAGTTTAATCAGCTTTTTAGTTTGAAGTCTAGTTTTGTTTTGTGAGTTAATAAATGTTTGGTTTAGGACACTTGATTTTCATCCTATTGGTGCTTTTGGGTCAAGCCTTCTGAGACATTACAAGCAATTATTATATTTTAGAAGCCAGAACTGGCGAATATTTGCTATTTTTACTTCAAAATGACTGAAACTATCTTTTATTAAAAGTAGTTGCTGATTAATTCTTTCTTTTGATTGACTTATGGACTAATCGTTGCAGCTCTAGGTAACAGAAAATCTGCAGGAGATGCTGAATACTTGAAAGTTTTGTGGGGGAAAGTTGTCAAATTAACTGGGAAATAAAGGGATCCATATAAAAAGTGCTGTTTACTTTCCAAAAGTACAGGAACTTTGGGTATCTGGGCTGGCAGGGATTACCAACACTGATTGGTCAACTTCAGACTGATGCTTCAACCTGTGAACCCTTTCCTTTATAAAACAACTAAGTATCTAGTATGGATTTAGGATGAGGGGAGGACATTTCTCTTCGTCTGTTAATGTTAAAAGTTTGGCTTTGTAGTCGACTAATCAACCATCAACATCAACTGTCAGCGGCTTCGGCCTAAAAACATTGATCTATCAAGTCAGTTAGCTCAGTCAATAACGAGACAATAAGTTCACAAAGTTTATTGAAAAGACGTATTTATAACTTGGGCTTGTGTCTCCTAACTGTGTGTAAACCGTGTCACTGTTGTGGAACATAAATACTTTCCTCCATTTCGGACTCTCTGGTCTCTCAAAGGTCAACGGTGTGAATTAAACCCCTTTCAGACCATTCTCCAATCAGGGTTATACCCTGTTCGATAAAGTGGTATAAGAACCTTTTGTTCCTCTATTTGTGTTTCCAGGAACTTTGTGTGGCAGTGATGATTGTCACTGATTGGCCAAACACAGACAGAGCAGTTCTAAAAGGAAGTATCTAGTAGGGGACGCTTCAGTTGTTAACGTTAAAAATAAAGTTAGACTTGGATGTCGACTAAAAAGGACGATTGGGGTGATTCAATTGCCTGTAATTATTTTAATTGTGGTGTGACCGGGGGGTTAAATCAAAATCAACATCAACTGTCTGTGGCTTCAGTTTAAAAACATCTATCAGTTGTTAAGATAGACACTGAGTGAATGTCAGCTCACCCCCACTAGGTTGCGAGGGATGTAACCCTCGTGGTCGCCACATCGCGCCCACCACCACTCCGTTTCCACCTCGTCCTCCCGTCTCAGCACCGTCATGCAGTCACCCTCGATGAAGCCGAGCTCGTCGTTGCCCTGCGGTTCGTAGTCCCACAGAGCATACACCACACCGCGGTTCATCACGCCCATCTTCTCCTGAACACCTGCAGCCACACAGAGGGGGGAAGAGGAGGAACCATTTACAACCAGATCATCAATAATCGAAATTCAGACTAAAAATTGTCACTGTGTTTGATGTTTTTGACAGACAACGAAATCCCTAATTCTTCTCAATGAATCATGGACCCTCTAAAAGACCTAACACATCCCTAGAACTTCCTCATTAAAAAGTCTACCAAAATTCACTTTCTTAACTACTTTTGATCCATCCAGGCCTCATGAACTCCCTCAAGGATCTCCAAAATACCCTTATGATGATTATGAAACATAAAACCTCCCCACAGACCTTAAGAACTCACACAGAGGGGGGAGAAATAACCATTTACTGGATCATCAATAATCAAAATCACCTTCAGACTAAAAATTCTTACTGTGTTTGATGTTTTTGACAGTCTATGAAATCCCAAAATCCTCTCAGTGTATTAGAGACCCTCTCTAAAGACCTCTGAAATTATCTCACACATCCCTAGAACTTCCTAGTTAACATAAAAAGTCTACCAAAATTCACTCTCTTAACTACTCTGAAGCCACTTAGGCCTCATGGACCCCTGAACTCCCTCAAGGATCTCCAAAATACCCTTATGATGATCTAGAAATATGCAACCTCCCCATAGACTCTTGGACCTCCTCCTGAACCCCATCATGAACCACGTTGTGTTGTGTCTCACCGTAGAGGAACTGGGAGCACTGGGCGTAGCCTTCCTCCATCTCCTCACACTTGTCGGCAGCCGTCTGCATGTCGCTGTAGGTGGTGGCGAACACGGCCGCCCCCGACTCCACCAGGAACTTACAAACCTGAACGTTGTTACAGGAGGCGGCGCAATGGAGAGGAGTCCTGGAGACGAAGAGAGGGAGAAAAAAAGGTTGGTAAGGATTACTGAGACTCACTAGCCTGGTCCCAGATTCAAGAAGGTCTGGCTTCATGGTCACTGACAGCTGTTTGCTCAGGTGGAGAAACAACCAATCAGAGCTTTGCAGAAGGGATTAAACAATGGGTGATGTCATCTTCCTACAGAGCTAGCTACCGAGCTACATTCATGAAAAACAGTGACGAGACAGAAAAGACGAGATGTTTGCAGCGTCAATGGCGTCGGCAGTACTGGACAGATGTTCTGCTTCAGACCACAGACTGTTTATAAAGATGGACATAGGGAGATGACATCACCTGTTGGAGGCATATTGAAGCCAAGAGTAGCAGTTTATGGTCGGAGCCTGTTTGGAGCCATAACCTTCCAATTAAGCATTGCAGGGTTTTGCCTTTCATACACAACTTGGCTAGTATTAACTACTTTCTCTAAATAGTGCTATAAGAGGACCGGTATCGTAATCAAGTAACATTATACTTTGTGAAATAGTGTGAGAGCAGCAAGTGATTCAATGGTCAATCAACAGCCACACAGCAGACATTAAAGCTACTATATGTCTTCAAATCTTATTAATGGATCAATAATTTCCAAAATGACCACCAGCTCACTTATTAGAGGGTTTGAATGTAGAGATTGAGACCAGAATGACTCATTGAAAACAATAATTGAGTATTTCTTTGAGAATAGTTGAGGCTTTTTGAATGGGAACCAGTTGGGGCAGCTAGCAGCCATCTGGGCATTTTAAGGGATTCAAGACGTGGCAGCTGTTGGTTGGTTCAGACTCACCAGCCGTCGCTGTCAGCAGCGTTGGCGTTGACGCCAAACTGAACCAGAAACTTGACGATCTCGGTGTGGCCGGCACAGACGGCGTTGTGCAGCGCCGTGATGCCCTCGTCGTTCGGCATGCTGGGATCGTCCACCTACAGGACGGACATGTGATCACATTAACAGTCTGAGGCAGGTTTTTATATACTGTGGAGTGAAGCTGATTTATGATACTTAAACTTACCTATAATATATGAAATATCTACATCCTCAGTAACTTTTAGCTGACATTTTCCAAACTAAAGCAAACTAAATTGTAATCTTATGTATGCAGGACGCCATTGGGATCATTTGCTTACATTGTACCAGATTTAATGCATTAATCCATGCAGCTAAAAATGCTTCAGTTTTAAAGTCCCTAAACCTATAGGCAATGTCTTTATAGTAGGCTTAGAGTAAGACCGTACAGCAGCGGGACTCACGTCATAGATGACCCTCTGGACGAGGTCGTACTCGCCCTCCAGAGACGAGTCCAGCAGCAGGGCCAGAGGGTTGAACTTGACCCTCATGCTGTGGTCGATCCGCTCGGACCCGACCTTACGGAGGATCGACCTCTTACCCTAAAACACGAGACAGTCACACAGAGACGAAATAAGAACAACTGAACAGCAGCTTTCATTAGAGATACCTGCATATCATCGTCCCTGTATCCTGTTAGACTGTCGACACTCACCGGCGGCACTGTGACCTGTCCGGTGAACTCTGGTGGCTGCAGATTGAAGGTGTCGTCTCCTAGCTCCGTCTCCCCACAGGTGGGGTAAGGTGGGGGCGGGTAGGGGGGGGTACTCGTCTGCAAAGCGGTCCTGAAGCAGCGAGGGGGCCGGACACACCTCCTCCTCCTCTTCGTCCTTGTCGTCCAGAGGGGGGGGCAGGATGCGGGAGGAGGCGGGATCAGGGATGGCTGAGCGGGGGGGCAAAGGGGGCGGAGTCAGGCTGTCCTGTGGGCTCTCAGTGAGCAGCTGGGTCAAACCAGGTCCGGCGGTGTGGACGTCCAACCTGCCCGTCCCGTCCTCAGCTACAGGTTGAATGTACGCCCCCCCTGGACCGACTGTCTCCATGGGGATGGTTTCCATGGCAGCCAGAGTGGTCTTCTGGTAGAGCAGCTTCTGGATGTTGGGGCCCGCCGGCCCCTCAGGCTCCGTGATGGAGCTGCGTTTCTTCAGGGGCCGGGGGGCGTGGTGCAGCCGCCGGCGCAGGGCCTCCAGGTCGGCGTCGCTCGGGTTCCTGTGAGGGTTGGACAGGAAGGGGAGGAGCTTGGTGGGGCTGAGCGGTCGAGGGGTGGTGCGCTCTGACGTTTCCGCTGGGACACTTTCGCTGTTACCAAGGCAACTGGTGTCAAACTCGCTCCCGTCCCACACACAAGACCCAGAATTCACAGCAGTGTCTGAGCCAACAGACTGCTGCCCCCCGTTGGCTGGGAGGACAGGTTTCCCATAAACTGGAGGGACAGAAACTCAACATCAGGCCAACAAACCAACATCTGTTTCATCGCTATGCAACATGAAACTAAACCAAACAGTCTGCAGTAAATCTACAAATACAACGTGTTTTTAGGGTGTGGGGGGGGGGGGGGGGGGGGGGGGTAATCACCTCTGGGCTGGCTGCGGGTCAGTGTACCCTGACCCTGGTAGCACTTCCCCGGCGTGCTCTGCTTAGTGTACATGGAGTAGATGGATGAAGCCGCCACAGTCTGAGGCTTCTGCAGCACTGGATGGGGGGGGTCCGAGGGGTCGGAGGTGTAAGGTCGCACGGCGGCGGCCGGCGGGCTCTCCTGCTTGTTGGGCAGTGGGAGGGTGTGGCTGTGGCTGGAGAGGGGCCCCGGAGCCCTGACGTGGCCTCCAACCGGACGCACCTTACCAGGGAAGGTCCCGGTGCTGTAGGCGGGCTTGGAGAGGGTCGGCGGGCCGGACGAGGAGAACGGTTTGGGTTTACTGGGAACTGGAGGCGGCCCCGCCATCTTAGCCAGACCTTTACCTGAAGCCTGAGTGACACACAGAGAAAGTCTCAGATCTAGTAGTGATGGAGCTAAGTGATGATGAGGGGATCTCACTTCCACATTTAATGAGAGTTAAATGAACATGATGTTTGTAAATGTACCTGATTGTCCCTGAGCAGGTTCTCAGTAATGTGATTGTTCCGTGAGGGGACAGGGGGTGGGATGTCGGATCCAGAGAGCCCCTTCTGGTCAGTGAGGGTCTCACCACCTGTAGGAGAGAAAACAACACAACTCTACTCATCTCCAAACATCTTCTGGGTTTCCAAAAAAATGAACCAAAATAAGTCAAATCACAACATTAAGTGTCTCTGTCAGGTTTTCCTGCTGTGGATGCTGCTGGATCACCTTCACTCCTGAATCCTGCACATCTAAAAAGGATCAGTGAAGTATTTTTGGATGTTTTTGGGTCACATTTCTGCCCTAAAGCTGCACAGATAGTGTTCAGAGGACAGGTTCACTATTACTCAATGATGGAGGACTAAATCCACAGTCCTGCTTCTGTGTAAAAATGTATTTAAAAGTTGATCTGAAGCTAAAATGAAGCTTCAGTCGTCCAAATGAATCAAATCTTCATCTATGTTTCAACGTTACAGTGTTTTCAGTGCCAAAGTATTTTTGTTACTATACTTCCACCACAGCTCAACAGGGAAACACTAAGAGGGAATTTGATGCTAAAAATACTGTAAATGTGTCAGATATCACTTGATATGACTAACTCACACTGATGAAGCTCAATAGAAGCTGATCATCTACTTTTAAATGACTGTGTGGATACAGTCCTCCATCACTTCCAATACAAGCACATTTGAAGGAGAACTTCAGACTTTTGGTCCTAACTGACCTGAGTTGTGGCAGCCGAGGCTGGACATTCGCGGCAGGGTGGAGGCGTGGCTATAACCTCCACTGGATTCAGAAAATGAGCTGCTCCAATCAGAGAGTTTAGATATTTTTGATGAGCTGAAACCTGAAAACAGCAGGGGAAAAAAATGGATCCAATAACCTGTAGGTGCTGATTTAGAGTGTTTAATCTAAATTATGCTTTAAATGTATATGGTAACTTCTTATCGTACCTGAGGCTGGTTTGGCGGGTCTGGGAGGCGGCTTTAGGGACGAGTCGGGCATCGGCAGGGTGGCGGTGCCGTCTGGGTACGCCGGTTTCACCAGAGCCTCCTGGCGTGCCGGCACCGGAGGCCCCTGAGGGCTTGTTGTTGAGGATGACTGCATGTACGGCCCCACTGCCGCCACTCTGGAGCCCACACCGTGCTGAGGGGCAATGCTGTCTGACACCACCTGCACCAACAGGTCAAAGTAGTCGGTTAGCTTTAAGGTTCAGACATTGGCTACTTAAGGCTCTTCCTGATTTTATGCTACAGAATTAAATATTATCTAGATTCCTGATAACAAAAAATATAACAAACTTTTACTGATGGATTATTTTGCTCGTCTCTTCTCACCGGCAGGATCTCCTTCTGCTGCAGGGCGGCCTTCTTCTTCCAGAGCCGCTGTCGTAACTCGGCCAGCCGTCGGTCCATCGCCGCCACCTCCAGGTTCCTCTTGTTTAGGCTGTCTCTCTGATGCTGCAGCCGGGTGCTCTGATCCTGGTTCAGCTTGTTCCTCAGCTGAAAGTTCAAAACCTAAGTTAGCTAGTTCACATTACAACATCGTCAGCATAATATCATAACTGGCCGATTTTTGGATCTAGACTGACTATTTTTCTGGTGATCAACCACAAAACTGTAAAGTCTGACAGTCCAGTTTTCTGTGTAATTTAACTGCACATAAATCATGTCTTAACCTCAGTCTGGTTCAAAATACAGCAGCAGCAGCTATGAAGAGGATTTTCAACCAGAAGCAAATAAATATGTTTTGTTGCTGTAATTAGGAATCGGACACTGCACAATAGTTGCTGCACTGATTAGTCAATTTAGAAAGTGAATAGATTATAACTTCCAACATATTTCAATGAGTTGAAGCCAAAACGTCAACCTTTAGTGGCTGAAGTGACTAAAAAGCGAGGCAAGACAAAAAAATATTAGAAGACAGAAGCTCAAAAAATTCATGGTACAAATTCTCAACCGCCACAAAAGCTCTCTAAGCCAGTTAGCAAGTGATAGCTCAGTTGCTACCCACGCAAGTTATCCAAACAGCAAATGCAGTGCGGGACTTTTATCTCCCCCTTTTGGTAGTGAGAGGAATTACAAAAACACTGTCAATGCATATTCATATCATAAGCCCTGCTGTAGCCTTCTCCATTGCTACTGTTGCAGCTGTGTAACGGTGGATAAAATGTTTTTAGCATCACACAACTTCTGCGAAATGACTCGTTTCTCTGTCAGAATTTGATCCATTTAGTCTAATAACACTGGAGGAGCTGCCAGTTAAATTGTCTTATCCCCATTCAAGTTAGAAGAGAGCTAACTGGAAAGACATTTGGAAGTCTCCGGTGTGCATGTTCTGGCTATAGAGCATGCTGTGTATGAATTCATCCAGCCATAATTTGGAGAAGTTTGCTGTTTTAAAGACTGTGTAAAGTGAATTCAGACATTTTCTTCTAAACACATTAAATAAGTCATGAATGTATTTCTAAAAAAGGTTAAAAAGCATTTCAACCATTTAGATTTGAATTGTGGAGCTAGGCTTAGCATAAACCCGCCCTGCTGCTGTAGAGGTATAAATACATTCAGCACACACTATTACTGCAGTCTACAGTTAGCCAGTTAGCCGCCGAGCTAGCTGCCGAGTTAGCCACCGAGCTAGCAGCTGAGTTAGCAGCAGAAAGCTCTCAGACCTAGCGTCCATGTTTCTGGTAGAGGTGGTGACTTTGATTGACAGGTGACACTTGGTAGGGGGCGGGGCCTCAGCGGACTCGGCGAGCACTCCCACAGCGTTTGGGAGCAGAGAAAAAGGCTGTGTTTCGTTATTTGAACTGATGCTTCAACCAGGAGAGTTTCATGTCCATAAAAGCACTCTAACATCATCTCAGGGATACATTAATCTGACCCAAAATAACCCCGCCCACAGAGGACCTGAGGCTCTGGAGGCCATTTTTAGATGTCCTCACTGTATCTTCGACTACAATCTCACCTGCAGCTCTTTGTAGAGGCGCTCCAGATCAGCTGAGGAGGAGGAGGAGGTGTTGTGGAGGTGAGGTAGAGGAAGAGGAGGCTCCAGTCTGTTGCTCCTCAGCGCCTCCAGCTGGTCGCTCAGCTCGTCCACTCTCGTCACGGCAACCATCAGCTCCCTCTGCTTCTGCTGGAAGAGGCCGGTCATCTGCTCGATCTCCTCCACTGACGCACAGAAGATCACACACACGGTTACATCCAGCAGTAATCCTGTCATTCCCTTAATGATTGACCCAGAATCAGGTCAAATCTATTTAATTTAATCACATTTCTGTAGAATATTTACTGAACATTAATGTTTATGATGATTCAGTTTAAACCATTTGAGCCTTTGCTGTTTATTCTGTTTTTGGGTCAGTAACAAATAGTCAAGATGAGCAATTCAAAACTATCTTTAACCCTCCTGTTGTCCTCGAGTCAAGGAAGGAAGGAAGGAAGGAAAGGAGTAAGGGAGGAAGAAAGAAAGAAGGAAGGAAGGAAAGGAGGAAGGAAGGGAGAAAGAAGGAAGGAAAGGAGGGAGGGAGGGAGGAAGGAAGGAAGGAACGAAAGGAGAGAGGAAGGTAGGTAGGAGGGAGGGAGGGAGGAAAGAAGGAAAGAGGGAGGGAAGGAAGGAGGGAGGAAAGGAAGGTAGGAAGGAATGAAGGAAGGAAGGAAGGAAAGAAGGACATAAGGAAGAGAATAAGGAAAGGAAAGAAGGAAGGAAAGAAGGACAGAGGGAAGGAAGGAAGGAAGTAACAGTCAAAACAGACGGGGTCAATTTGACCCGGGAGGCCGATAGCCTACAAAGGTTAATATAGTTTTAAAAGCAGCATCAGGTTTGTTAAAATGTCCTTTTTGTCAAATGGTGTAACCACAAAAGAATGATACATATTACATATTTTATCACCTACAGTGTATTTAAGTGGACTTATACTAATAATGACTTCATTTAAAACATGTAAATGTTTCCTGATCTCCATGGTAACCAGAGTAAATGTAATATTTAGAACAATTGTATTCCATTACCTTTATTTAATATAAAGTTATAATGTAAGATCATGCCAAACTAGTTGATATGGTGTTTTATTGACTATTTACTGTTTTTAAGCAAGTTGAATTATTTGGTACAAAGTTTTTATGGTTACACCACTTAGACATTTTTGCCATAATCCTCTAATATATTCTCTCTAAATGGATTAAAAGCAGAAATTTGATGCTGGGTCCACAAAACAATAATGTGCGCAAGTTATTCATACGTTTATTTTCACATTTTAACCCTTTAAATTTAAACTAAACCACATGGACACTAAAACATGATTGACCCTTATTCTTATGAGCCAAGTTAGGCTATTCAGACATGTTATAATTTTGCATGTGAGTATAATGATATAATGATCAGATATGTTATAAAATCTGTTATTAGTCTTACATCCTGTTTGCTGTATTATGTAATTTGTCTCTCTTGTTCTGTTTCTATACAAATAACATCTGTTTCCTGTCTACACATCCTGGGACAGGATTCCTTCTCTGCTGCTTCCTGACGTTTCCTTCATTTTTTTCATCATTAATTGTGTTTTTTTTTGGGGTGTTGGTTTCCTTATTGTAATCGAGGGTCGAAGCATAGAGGTGTGATTTATGATATTAGGCTATAAATGTAAAATTAAGTTGACTTGACATGTTTGTAAAGGAGAAGTTCTGTGTGTTCTGGTTTAAATTGGAGGTTTCGGCGTCTCTCTGGTGCAAAGAGTTGGTTTCAAACATCGTGTGGCAACAAAAGGAAATGACAGCATAAAATAATGAGAGCCCCACACTGACCTAGTTGGCTGTTGCTGAGGCGTTTCTGCTCCACCTGGCTCCTGAGGGCCCGAACTCGCCTCAGCTTGGCCTCCTGGTTGTGAGCGTTCTCTCGGAGCTGCCGCAGTCGCTCCTGTTCGGACGCTTCCTGCTGCTGCTGCTGCTGCTGCCGGTCCTGCAGCTTCAGGTACCGCAGACGCTGCTCCTGTGATAAAACACACAGCAACTCGCTCAGCAGCTGCTCACAGCCGACCAGGTGATCGTCACCTGCTGCTCTTCTCATTTTAATCCATATTCTCTCTGTATGCGAGTCATTTTCCGGCCCAGTAACAACCACAGCTGCTCCTCATTTAAATCCGGTCCAGAGTGACGTCTTTTTATTTTAAAGTGGATCTCTGAGTATTTTCCGCAGGAAGAGAAACTTCAAGGTCCTTTACTGTCTCAGCACAGTTATATTCATACTTTTCAGTGTTGGGTTTGGAGTGCTCTGAACCTTTGAAACGCTTTTATATCCTTTAAATATAGTTTAATATGTTTTATTCTTGCTTTTTTTCGACATTTAGATGTTTTTTACTCATCAAATAGTTTTTATTTGTTCTCTTTTATAACACAATTAGTTACTGATTTGTGTATTTTGCTGCCTTGTGAAGCACTTAGATTTTGCCTCTATAAATAAAGTTTATTATTATTACTATAAGTAGCCGCATATCTGCAATGTTCCTGTTTGGAGTCCAGAGAGAGAAGGCTTTGCTGCAGGTCATTCATATTTCTCTGTTTTCTCTTGTTTCCTGTCGGCTTCTCTGCCAGTAAATGTCCAATAAAAACAGTCTTATATATAAATATATATAAATAAAACATCAATAAAGACTTTCAGGTGCAAGGTTGAATTGGTACAGTGTTCATGAAAAGATATAAAGGATATATTTGACTAATAATCTGCAGAGAGAAACAGAACAGAGAGCAGGAGGATCAGATCCAGACTCTACTTTGACTACATTTAAATGTTTACTTCTCCTTCTGCTTTTATTTTATTCCAGCTCAGTGTGACGTTTAACTTCTGTGTGAAAATGAAGAAAGTAAAAGCTGATATTTGTTCTTTGTTCTTAGTTGTTTCTCCATGTAGAGTGATTATGGAGATGGGTTTGGTTTGGGTAGTCAGCTGTAGGAGAGAGAGAGAGAGAGAGAGAGAGAGAGAGAGAGAGAGAGAGAGAACGAGAGAGAGAGAGAGAGAGAGAGAGAGAGAGACGGAGAGAGAGAGAGAACGAGAGAGAGAGATAGACGGAGAGAGAGAGAGAGAACGAGAGAGAGAGAGAGAGAGAGAGAGGGAGGGAGGGAGGGGCAGCTGAGTTGATTAGCTCACATCAAACCATCAAACTCTCCTTTGTCTCTGCAGTCATGGCTGAACTGAGAGCAAGAATACATGTAGCCGGTATCTGGAAAACAGGTCACTGAAAGCAATTATTTCTATATTTAATCATTATTTGTCCAAATGACATAAAATTATCATCCTCGAAATTCAATAGAAATTATACCTGCCTCGACCCAAGTTCTCCAATAAAGCGTCTTCTTGCCCACCTTTAACAGTTTGTTGTGCCAAAGAGGAGATGTTTTGGTAAAATAATTTGGTGCGATATTGCAAACTCAAGCAATGATGTTCCCAAATGGTATTTCTCCTCTTGTTTGTGATATAAAAGACTGTACCGGAAGGGGTTCTGTAAGTTCCTTTTCAATTAAAACCCATCCTGGAACTTGGTCTTCTGAAAACGATTATTTCTGTAAACTCCGGCCACAGTAGAGATTTGAGTTTTAGGTTTCCTGAACGTCACAGCATGCGACATAAAATGCATTAACGTCAGGTGTCCCCTCTCTCTCTCTCTCTCTCACTCAACCCCAACCGGTCAAGGGTAGATGGTCTCCCACTAAGGGCGTACTCACACTAGGCAATCGTACCGTGCCCGAGCACGTTTGCCCCCTAAACTCCGGATTATTTGGCTAGTGTGAGTGCAAGTGTACCGTGCTTGAGTACGGTACACTTCCCTGGTACGGTACGGTTGGAAGAGGTGCTTGAGCACGGTACACTTGGTCACGCATGTGCGAAATTCATTAAAGTCATTTGGCGACTTCTAAGTCATTAAACTAAGTCTTACTTTTACTGGAGTAAAGAGTTGAATCAGGACGTCTGCTTTTACTAGTCTTTTATATAGAGCCGGTTATATTTGAGGTTTCTTCCCATTAAAAGAGTTTTTCCTTGCTTCCGTCACCAAGTGCTGCTCATGTGTGAATGTTGGGTTTCTTTAAATTAAATTAAAGAGAACAATCTAGACCTGCTCTATGTGTAAAGTGCCTTGAGATGACTTTCACTGTGATTTGGTGCCATATAAATAAAGATGAAGTTGTGACTCCAGACATCATCAGTGCTGACTGTATCAGTGTGTTTGTACCTTGGAGGCGAGCAGCTGCTGCTGGGTGTTGATCTGCTGCTGCTGTCGAGCTGCCAGATCCTGCAGCTCGCTCAGCGTCACGTCCAGGTGAGGAGCCGAGAGCTGCCACACACAGAGTCAAGAGTTCACCTTCACATGGACACGACCAACACGATTCAAGCCTTGACTTTGTCCTCATAGACTCTGACAGAGGATCTAATGCTTCAGAGGAATAACTGCTGCTAAAGTCACCACATCTTCTTTCTACATGTCTGTTTCTACACTTGGATGAATCAGACAGAAGCTAGGCTAGCAGTTTCCCCCTGCTTCCAGTCTTTGTGCTAAGCTAAGCTATAAACAGACTCCTCCAGCAGCCTCTCACCCCCGTTCTCCAGACACCTCTCCACTGACGTCTTCACCTGGTTCCTCTTCATCATGTGATCTGCAGCTCTGGATCCACCTGGACAAGATAAAAAACACAGTTCATTAGGGTTTTAATGCTAAAGTGGGTCAGCACCACATGATTCACGCTTTAAAGTTCACGTGTTTTTCCATTCAATCTAGAAATGATCCGACAGAGTTAAACTGTGTGACGTGGACTGTTTATCAGCTCAGGAAATCCTCAGAGGGGATTTCCTGGTTTTATTAGGATAGAAAAAAACCAAAACAAATGACAATCCCAACCCCCCCCGCCCCCGAACCCTCCGCCCCCCCCCCGCTGAGCTTGGCAGCTGCACGCTTGACTCCCTTCAGTCACATAAGCTGATTACAGTTTGTCATCAGTTCATCGACTGTAGTTAAACACTGAAGCTGTCTGGCAAAAACAACTGGATTACTGACAGCAGACGTTTCACTCAAGTATTTAAAAAAAAAAAAAAAAAAATCACTATTTTCTGACGTTTTATAGATTAATTATAAATGAGGAAAAAAATTAGCAGATTAATACATAATTGATCATTTCAGCCTGGGCATCTTTAAATGACACATAAAACAGTGTTTTATGTTGAAAGTGCATAAAGATAACTTTTATTGTGATGTGGTGCTATATTAATAAAACTGGATTAAAACATTAAAACATACAACAACAAAAAAGTACAGAAAAATGGGTAATCGAATACAATTGTTGTAAATATTAAATTTAATCTGGGGAATAGTTCTTAGTCATTATTAGTATAAGTCCACTTAAATACACTGTGGGTGATAAAATATGTAATATGTATCATTCTTTTGTGGTTACACCATTTGACATTTTCAGGAGCATTTAGTCTTACTTTTGGTAAAAAATGGTGCAAATGTCATTTCAAATGATATAAAACCAACAAAAATACTAAATGTGCATTTTAACAAACCTGATGCTGCTTTTAAAACTAGTTTAACTGATTTATGAATTCATCATCTTGCCAACACTAATATGTCACTGACCCATATCTGATCTTTTGTCACATACATCATTTTTTCAGAGGCTGCTTCTCTGCAGATTCACATCAGTCCAAGTCACTGTTGCAGCAATGAGGACATGACCCCTCACTGGCTTCCCAACACACACACACACACACACACACACACACAGTGTTTCTTACCTGTCTCTCTCCCCGGAGCTCTCTGGTGTCTCAGGATGTAACGGACCTCTCCTCTCTGCTGCCCCAATCTCTGCAGCACCTCCAGCATCCGCTCCCCTTCCCCAACAACGCGCTCTGATTGGTCCAAAAAGCACATTGTCAATCAATTTTCAGATCAATAAACTCCGATCACAAGAAAACTGTTGAGATTTTGTTTTGTTAGTTTTTTTTAGACTGACCGGAGCCTCTCCACGTCTCGGCCAGGTAGCAGTCGGCTTCTCCTGGCTCCTTGCAAAGCTCCACAACATCTCTGCACAGCGTCTCCGGCATGATGGGGACCTCGCTGAAGTGCTGGTCATTGTTGCTGAGGTACACAGTGAGGAACATCTGGAGGAACACAACAGATACACAGTGAGGAACATCTGGAGGAACACAACAGATACACAGTGAGGAACATCTGGAGGAACACAACAGATACACAGTGAGGAACATCTGGAGGAACACAGTGAGGAACATCTGGAGGAACACAACAGATACACAGTGAGGAACATCTAGAGGGACACAACAGATACACAGTGAGGAACATCTGGAGGAACACAGCAGATACACAGTGAGGAACATCTGGAGGAACACAGCAGATACACATATCATCCAGTCATGTCCTTAGTGTGTTTTCTGGGAATTTGGGTGTTAAATCACGTTACATTTGTTTTTAAACACATGGTGGGTCATTTATAGACTCACAAATGATTTTTTTTTAAAGCATTTCCTGGCTTATTAGTATAAGTCCACTTAAATCCACTGTAGGTGATAAAATATGTAATAGTTATCATTCTTTTGTGGTTACACCATTTGACATTTTCAGGAGCATTCAGTCTTACTTTTGGTTTAAAAAAAAGGTACAAATGTCATTTCAAATGATATAAAACAATTTTAAGGAGAATTGAATTGTTCATCTTGCTAACCCTCATCTGTCATTGACCCAAATATACTGTCGCTTTTCTTGTGAGGACAGGGTGGATATTTCCCTCAGGAGTTGGTAGAGACTAAAAAGAGCTAAAACAGAGTGAATATTGGACAGAAACATGATCAGTAACTCCTGGATGTGGAAATAAGTTCAGCATATCAACTTGAAACTGATGATGTTTCAGTGTTATGTTTATTTATTGATTCTGATTTTTAAAAACTAGAGTAGAAATCCTCAGTTAATGTTGAGTATCACTGATCTCCTCTTTTAACAGATTGTGCTGATGAAGCAGTTTATAACAAACCCTCCTCGTCCACCTTTATGGCAGCTTTCTGAGCTATTTAAGACCATATAACAGATATTTGTGGACATAACTCCCATGATGCACTGGTCCATCTGTTCCTCCAGCAGGGTATCTGCTGCCGTCAGGCCTGAAGCCAGATCGCCTCCCACAACCCGCCAACCTGCAGGAGGCAGCAGCAGCAGCGCTCAGCCTCTTTATATTTATATCGGGAAGGTTTGTGACGAATCTCAGCGGCTCCTCAGCAGCTCTGCAGGATCTGAACCATAGACTGTATATAAAATGGACGTAACATCCATGACACCCATTGCTGCTTGGAAGCAAATAGTTTCGGATCTGAGCAGCGCCATCTTGAAAATTTCAGGTGCATGCTGGGAAAAATAAAAACACAGATTCTACTTGGGAGCATGAGGCGCCCTCCTGAACCTGTGAACCAATCAACCTGTCAATCACGACGTAGCCACGCCCTAATGCATACCCTGCTTTATCGTCACATATAAAATCAAGGAGGCCAAAATGTCCCAAATGAACATCATACTGCATTGAAGAAGGCTTTAAACTAGCGATTGAGACCATAAACACATTTTGAAAACGTTTACTGAGGTTAGAAATCAAGTGAGAAGTTGGTGAATTCTCCATTGACTTGTATAGAGACGGAAGTCCTTTTGACACCAAAACGGTCGCCCCTGGTGGCCTTTTGATAGAATGCAGTTTTAAGTTACTTCCGCGTTGGCATCATTTCAGAGGACAGGAGCTCCCCGCCTGATCTGAACCCTCCTCAGCTGCTTTCTCTGCTCTGTTTTTCAGCTCTCTGTCTCTGCCTGAATGTGAAAAATGAGCTGCCTTCTTCGACCTTTCTGGTGTTTTTCAGGGCGAGACTGACTGCAGCGTCATTTACATGCAGATGCTGTCGAGGCTGAGATGAAGCTCAAAGAATCCAAAGCAAGTTCCTCTGATGTTTCAAAAAATACCAGAAAAAACACAATTTGACTCAAAATCAAATAAAATCACATCTTCTTTGCGCCAGAAAATAGATAGTGTAGGAAAAATTATTCATGCTTGATTTATTAGTGTGCAATAATTTAAAGTTCATATTTAAAACAGCAGATTTAAAAGAAACTGACAGGAAGTATATTTGATGTATTGCTATTTTTATTTCTCCATCTTATGACTTTGCTCTATGCGACTCTTTATTTTACGTCTTTTTATTGTGAAACATTTGGTGTATGTAACTCATTTTGTCATAAAGCACTTTGAGCTGCATTTATTGTATAAAAGTTGCCATACAAATAAAGTTAAGATGATTATTAATGTTGAGTACTGTGCACCTTTAGGGAGGATTGGGGGAGGAGGCGGTTTGATTATTAAGTGGAGCCACTAAGCCATTTCTTCTCCTTTTAAATAAAGTTAGTTTGTGTCTCTAATAACTTTTGGAAAAAGGACAAATGCTCTGTATCTTTTTTTTTGTTGTTATTTCAAAGTAAACTGTTAAAATTCACCAAGTGGTCCTGTGGATTCAGAAGGGGGAATCATTAGAGCGTAAAGCTGAGGCTTCGTTCTTAAAAAAAACCTACAGATAAAAAGTTATGTGATGAAGAACAAGACAAACGTGTGTCGAGGTTTGTGTTTACAGAATAAAGAAATCAAAGCACATTTACTGTAGTACTGCACTTAAGGACAGTTTGAGGTACTTGTACTTTATACTCCTTTCCTTCCTTCCCTCCTTCCTTCCTTCCATCCTTCCTTCCTCCCTCCTTTCCTTGACTCGAGGACAACAGGAGGGTTAAATCCTGCTACAGACGTGAGATTCATGACAGTTGTATGAAACTGTTGTATTATAACATCTCTCTCTCTTGTTGGCATCAGATAAAGTCTGAATCTGAAGAGAGATTTTGCTTTTTGAGCTTCCTGCTGCCAGTTTTTAAAGAGCAGGTCAAACATCAGGACAGACTTTAATGTTTCTCTTTTTAAGTCCTAATTAGTCTGAAAATGCTTTTTTTTTTTTTTAAAGTTCCATTCACTGTGTGTCAGCTGTGTCCTGGTTCACATTCAGACTGAAAGGTTAGCAGACACTCGGCGGACTGTCCGACTGCAGCAAATGGAAATGAAGTGTCTCGTCTGAAAAGGGTCATTCAGCTCCTCTGCAGAGGCGACTCATGGGACATTTCTCATGCTGCTGTCAGCCGAAGAAACGACCCCGAAGTTCAACAGAAAATCAAGATAAATCTCTCAGGTGTGATAATGAACTGAGAGAGGAGTTAGTGTCTGGCCGGCCTGCTGTCCTACATTCAGCTCAGAAGGAAACTGGAGCAGAGCCGGCTTCGTTCAGGTTCACACATGAAGTGGGTCGACCAGGAAACATGGAGAGCCAATCAGAGCCCAGGGAGGCGATGCCGTCTGTCCCTCCGGACGACAGCGGGGAGGAGGAAGTGACACCTCCTGTCGTCAGAAGGGCAAATATCGAACCTCAAAACGTCCCGAATACAGGCTGAAGGTGATAAATGAGTTTTAAATCAGAGCATCAGACAAACCTGCTGACCTCATGTCTCAGTGTACAAATACTGCATGAAAAAAACTACTACTACTACTGCAGTATTATGAGTGATGTAGTATGCAGTATTAGTATAAGTCCACTTAAATACACTGTAGGTGATAAAATATGTAATATTCATCATTCTTTTGTGGTTACACCATTTGACATTTTCAAGAGCATTCAGTCTTACTTTTGTTAAAAAAAATGGTGCAAATGTCATTTCAAATGATATAAAACCAACAAAAATACTAAATGTACATTTTAACAAACCTGATGCTGCTTTTAAAACTAGTTTAACTGATTTATGAATTCATCATCTTACCAACACTTATTAGTTACTGACCCACGTTCCTCTTGTTCATACTGACTTATAAAAGATGCCGTTTAAAGATGTTTAAGGTGTTTTTCTATTTTCATCCATTTATAAAACAATTATTAAAACAATAAAACCTTAATTATACATTGATCCAGTTTTCTCTTATTGATCTTTTTTTAATATATTGATTATATTGAACTGGGCATAACTCGGATATCCATGATGTCTTGCTGCTACGGACCTCCATGATGTCTTGCTGCTACGGAGCCGCTGAGTAGTGGAATACAATTGTTCTAAATATTACCTTTCATCTGGAGAAGCAGTTTTCTTTCTTTCCCTCTCTTCTTCCTCCGTTAATCTTTCTTTCTTTCTTTCTTTCTTTCTTTCTTTCTCTTCTTACTCATTTATCTTTCTTTCTTTCCTCCTTTCTTTCTTTCTTTCTATCTTCTCTTCCTCCCTTTATCTTTCTCTCTTGGAGGATAAAATATGTAATATCTATCATTCTTTTGTGGTTACACCATTTGACATTTTCAGGAGCATTCAGTCTTACTTTTGGTAAAAAATGGTGCAAATGTCATTTCAAATGATATAAAACCAACAAAAATACTAAATGTACATTTAAACAAACCTGATGCTGCTTTAAAACTAGTTTATTTATTAATTCATCATCTTACCAACACTTATTCATCTCTGACCCGATGCTGCTTCTACTCTCCTGAAGTCTCTCTATGTGATTGAACTTTTATGAAGCTCAGGATGAGTCATCAAACATTTTAAACTGTTTACAGGAAGAGCAAAGAGAGATTGTGATGTTTAGATACTCTGATACTGATTGTGTGGAATATATTTAGCTCAGAACCAGAGAGGAATGAGCCTTATTACCACAGAGACACTTCATGGAGCCTTTAAATGGACTTTAATGATAATCTAATCTACAACATGTGCAGCGGCTGCAGGGCTGAGACGTTTGCATACGGCCATAAACAGCAGAGATGAGAGAGGCTAACAGGAAGCTGTCTGTCTGTCTGTCTGTCTGTCTGTCTGTCTGTCTGTCTGTCTGTCTGTCTCTGAGTCTGTCTCTCTATCTGTCTCTCTCTCTCTCTCTCAGTCTGTCTGTCTGTCTGTCTATCTGTCTGTCTGTCTGTCTGTCTCTCTCTCTCTCTCTCTTTCTATCTGTCTGTCTATCAGTCTGCCTGTCTGTCTGTCTGTCTGTCTGTCTGTCTGTCTGTCTGTCTGTCTCTCTCTCTCTGTGTTTCTGTGTTTCTGAGGCTTCATTAAACTCATGAGGCTGCAGCTCTTTAATCCAGTCAGGAATTAGCGCAGCATCACGCAGCTTTAAACCCCCGACTTGGCCCACAAACCCCCATCACCCCCCCCCCCCCCCCCCCAATGCTGTGAAGGAGGAAACTAATGACCCATCGACTGTCTGAGAGACGTCAGCAACTTCTCCACAACAACAAAGACTCATCAGCACATCGTCTGACCAACCTGAGACGAGTTGAACTTTATCTACAAAAACTCCTAAAATACGTTATTAGCTCCTTGTTGTTCAAACTGAGGTTAAATGCAACAAACCTGCATTAATAACCAAATAAATATAATAAAAAGTTGATTTTGTTGATGTAAATCTGATCTTCATGTTCATTAATTGACTGACAGTAAAATTAATCGACTATTTTAACAATCAAATAATCGTTTAAACCTCCTGTTGTCCTCGAGTCAAGGAAGGAAGGGAGGAAGGGAGGAAGGAAGGAAGGAAGGAAGGAAGGAAGGAAGGAAGGGAGGGAGGAAGGAAGGAAGGACAGAAGGAAGGGAGGAAAGAGAGAGGAAGGAAAGAAAGACAGGAGGAGGGAGGGAGGAAAGAAGGAAGAGAGGAAGGAAAGGAAGGAAGGAAGGAAGGAAAGAAGGAGGGAGGGAGGAAGGAAGGATGGAAGCTAGGGGGGAGGAAAGAAAGAGAGGAGGGAGAAAAGAAGGAAGAGAGGAAGGAAAGGAAGGAAGGAAGGAAGGGAGGAAGAAGGAAGGAAAGGAGGGAGGAAGGAAGGAAGGAATGAAGGAAGGGAGGAAGAAGGAAGGAAGGAAGGAAGGAAGGAAGGAAGGAAGGAAGGAAGGAAGGAAGGAAGGAAGGAAGGTTAATTACCAGCTGCTGTCCAATCAGATCTGAGACAGAAAACCATGAAAGAAAATCAAATTTTTCTGATTTAAATCTGATTTTCTCTCCATCACATGACTTCCTGTGTCAGAGAGACGTGATGTGAGTGTTTGTTTCTGTTTCGGGGGGGTTGGCGGTCGGGGGGGGGGGGGGGGGCAGCGTGGTGGCAGCTGGCACGCTGCGGGTCACATCCCAAATGTTTTGCAAGTGGCGTGGTCGGCTGGAGCCATATGGTCGACAGCGTCACGTGATGCAACAATATTGGATTAACAAGACACTCACACGCACACACACACACACACACACACACACACACACACACACACACACACACACACACACACACATTTCAGACCATGCTCACTTTTGAGGACATTACATAGACTAACATTCATACTTCCTCTAACACTGACCCAGAAATCTGCTTTTTCCCATTTAGGGACGCAGCCTTTGTCCCCAAAAGTAGCCTAAGACAGACCACACACACACACACACACACACACACACACACACACACACACACACACACACACACACACACACTCTAAACACTGCCTGCTGTTCAGTTTACCACCATCAACGACATCAACTCAAGTGCTGAAAAGCCGGAAGCTGATTGGCTGCCAGCTGCTTTTTAAATCTGATGATTCACACAAACTTCCAGCAGCAGTTCGACTGTTAGTGAAGCAGAACGGAGAGTGACTGACACACACATACGACGGCCGATAAACAGGAAGTAAACTACGGGGGATAGAAAGGCGAGTTTGGCTCCTCTTAATAAGATATGAGCTCCACTGAAAACATGATTTGTCTCTAAAATATTGATAATATGCTACTTCTGACATGCATTTGTGTTTTTCTGTATCTTCACCATCTTGGATCAGATTTCGGCTTTTGTTGATGTATGATTCATGCATGAAGCGTTTTCATCGCTAATTCACTCACAGTCTGCACAAACTACCGTCACTCATTTATCTGTTTTGTACTCAGCATGCAGATATCAGATATATCCTGATAACAATAAAGTAAACAAGTGAGCTGAAAGCGACAAAACACAAGCAAGATCTTTATCAAATTGGCAGCAAAACTAAACACATAACAGAAACTACAATGAAAATGTTTCCAGAGGACATTTTAGAGTGAAGAACACATCGATAATTCTTTACCGAAAAGCTGTTAAAACACAAACAAAGCCTCTTTCTTATCGTAGTGAGGTAAACATCGACCTACATTCAGTTTTCTATAAAGTTTTCCAACCACTGCAGAGGCTGAACTGATGTCTAGTCCTGTCATGATAACTACTTTTATTACAGGATACATTGTCTCAGAAATTATCGCAATTAACGATATTATTATATTAAAGCCAGTCTGACTATAATCTGATGTTACGGTTATCAGCTCGATGTTCAACTAAGACGCAGAAATGTATAAAATTGGGCTTTTGTTGATGTATGATTCATGCATTCATCGCTAATTCACTCACAGTCTGCACAAACTACTGTCACTCATTTATCTGTTGTGTACTCAGCATGCAGATATCAGATATGTCCAATAAAACACAAAGAAGTTCAAGCAAATTTACCCCAAATTTAACCCTCCTGATAAAAATAAAATGAAAAAGTGAGCTGAAAGCGATTGGATAGCTCGCAGCCTGCCTATAAAACACAACACATTACAGAAACTACAATGAAAGTGTTTCCAGAGGACACTTTAGAGTGAAGAACACGTTTATAATTCATTACGGAAAAGCTGTTATAACACAAACAAAGCCTCTTTCATATCATGAGGTAAACATCGACCTACAGCATTATTTCCACCTAAATAAGGAGCTTTTAACAAGGCGGGGAGCTCCGGTCCTCTGAAATGAGGCCAACGAGGAAGTAACTTAAAACTGCATTCTATCAAAAGGCCACCAGGGGGCGACCGTTTTGGTGTCAAAAGGACTTCCGTCTCTATACAAGTCAATGGAGAATTCACCAACTTCTCACTTGATTTCTAACCTCAGTAAACGTTTTCAAAATGTGTTTATGGTCTCAATCGCTAGTTTAAAGCCTTCTTCAATGCAGTATGATGTTCATTTGGGACATTTTGGCCTCCCTGATTTTATATGTGACGATAAAGCAGGGTATGCATTAGGGCGTGGCTACGTGGTGATTGACAGGTTGATTGGTTCACAGGTTCAGGAGGGCGCCTCATGCTCCTCCTGATGCCCATATAAGTAGAATCCCTGTTTTTATTTTTCCCAGCATGCACCTGAAATGTTCAAGATGGCGCTGCTCAGATCCGAAACTATTGGCCTCCGAGCAGCAGTCCACAAACCAATGGGTGACGTCACGGATGTTACGTCCATTTTATATACAGTCTATGGATTTAACTGGAAATCATGCAAATATATTCCAGTAGAGACTCAGAATATTAATATATAATCACCTGCTTCTTTATAAGGAACATTACAGCTTCTCAGTGCTGCTGGATGTTAAAACGACTCAATTAAAACATTAAAACAACGATAAATGTTGGTAGAAGGGCCGATACTGCAGAAGAAGAAGAAGAAGAAGAAGAAGAAGAAGAAGAGGAAGGTCACAACTTCCCTCCGCTTCTAGTTCCTCATCGTCTCAGAACCAGTGAAATAAAGCGGTTCCCACATGACCTTCAACAGTGTGTGTGTGTGTGTGTGTGTGTGTGTGTGTGTGTTTCTGGTCACTGTGGCAACAGTAACCAAGCAGCCACGCCGAGCTCCACTGAGCCCTGCCTGCAAGACGACGACGACGATGATGATGATGATGATGATGAGGATCAGGGTGTGTTTAGTTTTATCAGTGTTTTCAGCTGAAGGACACACACACACACACACACACACACACACACACACACTGACACACACACACACACACACACACACACACACTGAATTGGAGTCATTATGCAGACGGACCTGAATAACAATCAGCTGTAATAAACTGCTGAGAGAAGTTCAAGCTCACTTCCTCCTTTCTGCACGTTCAGTTTCAACACAATAAAAACCTTCCTCCTCCTCCTCATCCTCCATCCAATCATCTTCCTCTTGCTCAGTTAACATATGATGGAAAAAAGCAAAAGATAAATGACCACATGACATATTTCTTCTTCATCTAAAGTCTAAACTTCACCCCTAAAATCTCCACATTAGTCGACCTGTTCTGCTCTGATTGTTTCAGTTTCAATCACAAAGAGTAAAGAGGAAGACTTTGAGTTGACTGCAGACGTTTGTCAGAGTGAGTGATCGGCTGCAGTGTGACGGGAAAGAAGAGGAAACGCTTTGACGTGAAGTTAGACGCTAAAAAAACATCTTTTATAAAGTAAAAAATGCTCCGTTAGTGATGAGATAGGCGTCAATGCAACTGAAAATGTCAAATGGTGTAACCACAGTAGAATGATAAATATTACATATTTTATCACCTACAGTGTATTTAAGTGGACTTATACTAATAATGACTTCATTTAAAACATGTAAATGGTTCCTGATCTCCATGATTCTCTGCAGTGAGACCTCGTTGCTTCTTTAAGATCTTCATCATAACAAACATCATCATCATCATCATGAACTCAGGTCCGATCAGGGTTTTCCCTCCCTGTTTCCATGGTAACCGCTGTGTGTGGAGCTTTTCATTCATTACACGGATGAATTAATTGAACCTTTGAAGCTTTTAAAAGTGAAAGAAGGTTCAGTACGGGAAGCGTGAAGGGACAATTCTGCAAACTGTTATTTACTATTTATTTTACTGTTGTTTATTCTTTCTATGTTTGCTGCTGTAACTCTGTAGAGGATCTTATTTTATCTTTAACAGACAAAACTACTGATACATGATTGGTTAATGTGGTTGTTTAATAGTATCCTGTCCTCGAGTCAAGGGAGGAAGGAAGGAAGGAAAGGAATGGAGGGAAGAAGAAGGAAGGAAAGGAAAGGAGGGAGGTTGAAGGAAGGAAAGGAGGAAGGAAGGGAGGGAAGAAGAAGAAGGAAGGAAGGACGGAGGAAAGAAGGAAGGAGGGAGGGAGGGAGAAAGGAAAAGAGGAAGGGAGGAAGAAAGGAAAGAAGGAAGGAGGAAGGGAGGAAGGGAGGAAGGGAGGAAGATGGAAGGAAAGGAGGGAAGGAGGGAGGGAAGCAAGGAATGGAGGGGGGAGGGAGGGAGGAAGGAAGGAAGGAAGGAAGGATGGAAAGAAGGAAGGAAGGAAGGAAGGAGGGAAGGAAGGAAGGAAGGAAGGAAGGAAGGAAGGAAGGAGGGAAGGAAGGAAAGAAGGATGGAGGAAAGAAGGAAGGGAGGGAGGAAGAAGGAAGGAAGGAAGGAGGGAAGGAAGGAAGGAAGGAAGGAAGGAAGGAAGGAGGGAAGGAAGGAAAGAAGGATGGAGGAAAGAAGGAAGGGAGGGAGGAAGAAGGAAGGAAAGGAAGGAAGGAAGGAAAGAAACAGTCAAAACAGACGAGGAGGACGACACCAAACTGCTAATTGATGAATTGATAATGAGAATAATTAAAACAGTTAAACACATAAAGCAGTTTATGCTGTTTGTTCTCCGTCTTTAACTGGTTGGTATGAAGAAGAGGAACCATCACTACCAGTAAAACCAGCTTCTATCTACATCTGCTGCTTTAAATCACACTTTATAATAATATAAACTTCTCTTTTAAAATCATAAAAACTGTAAAATCATCTTTTAAAAATCAGAATCTCGTCTTTTTATCATCAGATTCACATATTTTACTCATTAAATGAACTTTTCACACATTTCACCTTAACCTCAACATGTGAAGGTTGAACAAGCTTTAAATTAATAATAAATTAATAATAAATAGAGCTGCTGAGGATGGAGCCGGTTACCATGGAGACGGAGGAGGAGGAAGAGGAGGATGATGATAGTGACTTGGATGATAAATCAGCATCTGTTTTCATTCATGAAGTGTTTTTTTTTTTTACTCACAGGCATCATGTTGGAGGATCTGTCGCATCCAGGCTGCAGCTGAAAGCATCAAACCATCATCTTCCTCCCGCTGCTCCTCTTCCTCTCCTCCTCTTCCTCTCTTCCTCCTCTTCCTCCTCTCACATCTGATTTTAACCCTTATATCTGATCTCCTCCCTGACCTGTTGAACCAGCAGGCCTTCCTCCTCCTCCTCTTCCTCTCAATCGGATCCTTTTCTGCAGAGAATTGTTCTTAAATGATGAATCCTCCCGACAGGAAACATTTAAAGCTTTTCAGAATAAAGGCCCTCAGCGGTGTTGGTGAGTGTGTTGAAGCCGAAAACGAGGCGCTGCAGGCGGATCAGCAGCAGCTCTCCTCCCGCTGAGCATCCAGCCTCTGACTGACTGCTCCGGTGTGTGGATCACGATTATTCAGACCGGCACCGGGAACCGGCAAGTGCAAGCGCATTACATCAACTGCACTTCCGGTAAGGCTTTTCAAAATAAGAGGGTTATTTGTAGGACTAAAGAAGCTGATTGAAAAACCTCTTAAAGATCAGATTTATTCAATAATGTTTATATTAATGATATTAACTGTATATAAATAAATTAATACGTAACATAAAACATTCATATTTATTGTTTTTTATAACCTGGAAAATAATAAAAATACAACAATAAAGTTTATTTAGTGTAAATAAAATTGTGAGTTATTTTAAAACAGCAGATATATGACAGTAAATTTGCACATATCACCACATATACAGTATTTAAATATGTATATAAATAAATAAAGATTATAATAAAAGCTTCATATAATATCATAGATAATAAACTTTAAAGAAGACGACAACTATTTAAACTGAATTACCCCTAACCCTCCTGTTATCCTCGAGTCAAGGAAGGAAGGATGGAAGGGAGGAAGAAGGAAGGAAAGGAGGGAGGAAGGAAGAAAAGAAGGACAGAGGTAAAGAAGGAAGGGATGAAGGTAGGAAGGAAGGAAGGAGGGAAGGAAAGGAAGGACGGAGGAAAGAGAGAGGAAGGAAAGAAAGAGAGAAGGAGGGAGGGAGGGAGGGAGGAAGGAAGGAAGGAAGGAAGGAAGGAAGGAAGGAAAGAAGGAAGGAAGGGAGGAAGGAGGGAAGGAAAGGAAGGACGGAGAATAGAGAGAGGAAGGAATTCCCCCAAATAACAGTTTACAACCTTAAACTGTGATAAATAAATGATTCAGCTACAGTACTCAGATATAAACATGTTGGTATATTATCTTATTGTTTCCAAATCAAGACTTTTATTCTGTGAATCTTCATTGCTACCCTATATATATATATATTGGTATATTACCACTTAATACCAATATTACTGTTGTTATAATGTAAATAATGTCACAATTATTATTATATTATTATATTATATTGTTTTTCGTACTTATCTATTGTTCTATATTCTTTCTTATTGCTGCTCTTCTTATATTTTATTGTCTACTTGCTGCTGTTAATAAATGAATATCTGATTTTACCACTGCTTTTATTCTCTGAACAGTTTTTCCAGTTTCCGGTTTAAATGTATCAACTTGGCGAGTTTCCTCTTCACCTGGTCTCCTAGCAACGAGAATAAACTCCTCCTCCTCTGCTGTTACCCTGCTGTGTGTGTGTGTGTGTGTGTGTGTGTGTGTGTGTGTGTGTGTGTGTGTGTGTGTGTGTGTGTGTGTCGACCCCCCCCCCCCCTCTTCATCCTGCACTGTTTACATTTAGGAATTAAGGAATTAATCAGTGACGTGTCCTTAATGTTATTTACTAACCTGCTGAATAAGCAACAGAAACATTAGTAATTATTATCTGTTACATAGAATAAATAAAATATAATAAAATATAATAAAATAGTATAAAATACAATAAAATAAAATATAATAAAATATAATATAATATAATATAATATAATATAATATAATATAATATAATATAATATAATATAATATAATATAATAAAATAGAATAAAATAGAATAAAATACAATTTCTACCATCCTTCTGTCCGTCCGTCCTTCCTTCCCTCCTTCCTTCCTTTCCTCCCTCCCTCCCTCGTTCGCTCTTTCTTTCTTCCCTCCTACCTTCCTTCTTTCCTCTGTCCTTCTTTCTTTCCTTCCTCCCTTCCTTTTTTCCTTTCTCTCTCCCTCCATCCTTCCCTTCCTTCCTCCCTTCTTTCCTTCCTTCTTCCCTCCCTCCCTCCTTTCCTTCCTTCTACCTTCCTCCCTCCCTTCCTTCCTTCCTCCCTCCCTTCCTTCGTTCCTACCTTCCTTCGTTCCTCCCTCCTTTCCTTCCTTCTTCCCTACCTTCCTTCTTTCCTCCCTCCTTTCCTTCCTTCTTCCCTCCCTCCCTTCCTTCCTTCTTCCCTCCCTTCTTTCCTTGACCCGAGGACAACAGAAGGGTTAAAATACTTCATCACATTGAGGCAGAAACCATAAAAATATAATATAACTATAAATAAACATTAAAGAAGCCGTAAACATATTTATATTATTATTATTATTATTATTTATATATTTATTTTATCACAGATTCTGAAACTGATCCTGAATTTTAGTTTCATTTTAAAATTATTTAGTTGTAGTTTCTGTTTTTGGCCAGCAGGTGGCAGCACTGCGCATGACAGGATGTCTCCCACCGGAAGTAAAAAGCTGAAAATGTAAAGTTAACAACAGTCAAACCGGAAGTGAGTCGTTTTTAACGGTTTCTACCAAATTACAGCGTTGAAAAATATAAATATATATATATAGTGGTCCTCAAATATTCTCTACTAATTATTTTATGTTATAAAGCACATTAAAAACAACATTTGACTTAAGTCTTGTGCAGGTAAAATATAATAAAAATATAAACAATGAATTTTCTCGATTAATAGATTCGTTGTTTGATCCATAAAATGTCAGAAAATTGTGAAAAACGTGGATCAATGTTTTCTAAAAGTCCAATATGAGATCCTTTAATGTATTGTTTCTGTTCACAACTCAAATATATTCAGTTTATTCTCATAAAAAACGAAAATAAACCAGAAAATATTCACATTTAAGAAGCTGAATCAGAGAATTTGGACATGTTTTCCTCTTAAAAATGACTCAAAGTTATTAATCTATTATTAGAATAGTTAAGATAAGATCAGATATTCCTTTATGGGGAAATCTGCATTATTACAGCAGCAAGTGGACAATAAAATATAAAATAAGAGCAGCAATAAGAAAAAGAATAAAGAATAATAAATAATAATAAGTACAAAAACAATTATAGTGAAAATATAAAGTATAGTTGGTGATTAATGTAACAGTTTGCTGTAGTATAAATATGTAGTAAATGAAAGAAACTGACATAAAGTTAATACCGCAACCCAGTTATACCTTTAATTTGAAATCTGCCCAAACCGGAAGCTGTATGTTCGGAGTGACACGTGCCGCCTTCACGCATATAAACACGTGGATAATGGAGCTGAACTAAAGTCTGACTTTAAATAAAGAAATAAACATTAATATCTCATCCTGACAGCAGAGAGAAGGTGAGTTTGTGTTTATATGAAGGTTGAATATAAAAATGTTATTAATTATAAATATATCGATCAGCTATCGGTGACGTTTGTTTACATCCAGATGAGAAACAGTATGTGACTTTAGTGGAGAGATTAATATATATACTGCAGTATTATAGTGATGTAGTATGTAGTATTACAGTAAAAGTACTGCAGTATTATGAGTGATGTAGTATGCAGTATTACAGTAAAAGTACTGCAGTATTATGAGTGATGTAGTATGCAGTATTACAGTAAAAGTACTGCAGTATTATGAGTGATGTAGTATGCAGTATTACAGTAAAAGTACTGCAGTATTATAGTGATGTAGTATGCAGTATTTCAGTAAAAGTACTGCAGTATTATGAGTGATGTAGTATGCAGTATTACAGTAAAAGTACTGCAGTATTATGAGTGATGTAGTATGCAGTATTACAGTAAAAGTACTGCAGTATTATGAGTGATGTAGTATGCAGTATTACAGTAAAAGTACTGCAGTATTATGAGTGATGTAGTATGCAGTATTACAGTAAAAGTACTGCAGTATTATAGTGATGTAGTATGCAGTATTACAGTAAAAGTACTGCAGTATTATGAGTGATGTAGTATGCAGTATTACAGTAAAAGTACTGCAGTATTATGAGTGATGTAGTATGCAGTATTACAGTAAAAGTACTGCAGTATTATAGTGATGTAGTATGCAGTATTACAGTAAAAGTACTGCAGTATTATGAGCGATGTAGTATGCAGTATTACAGTAAAAGTACTGCAGTATTATGAGTGATGTAGTATGCAGTATTACAGTAAAAGTACTGCAGTATTATGAGTGATGTAGTATGCAGTATTACAGTAAAAGTACTGCAGTATTATGAGTGATGTAGTATGCAGTATTACAGTAAAAGTACTGCAGTATTATAGTGATGTAGTATGCAGTATTACAGTAAAAGTACTGCAGTATTATGAGTGATGTAGTATGCAGTATTACAGTAAAAGTACTGCAGTATTATGAGTGATGTAGTATGCAGTATTACAGTAAAAGTACTGCAGTATTATAGTGATGTAGTATGCAGTATTACAGTAAAAGTACTGCAGTATTATGAGCGATGTAGTATGCAGTATTACAGTAAAGTACTGCAGTATTATAGTGATGTAGTATGCAGTATTACAGTAAAGTACTGCAGTATTATGAGTGATGTAGTATGCAGTATTACAGTTAAAGTACTGCAGTATTATGAGTGATGTAGTATGCAGTATTACAGTAAAGTACTGCAGTATTATAGTGATGTAGTATGCAGTATTACAGTAAAGTACTACAGTATTATGACTGATGTAGTATGCAGTATTACAGTAAAAGTACTGCAGTATTATAGTGATGTAGTATGCAGTATTACAGTAAAAGTACTGCAGTATTATAGTGATGTAGTATGCAGTATTACAGTAAAAGTACTGCAGTATTATAGTGATGTAGTATGCAGTATTACAGTAAAAGTACTGCAGTATTATGAGTGATGTAGTATGCAGTATTACAGTAAAAGTACTGCAGTATTATGAGCGATGTAGTATGCAGTATTACAGTAAAAGTACTGCAGTATTATAGTGATGTAGTATGCAGTATTACAGTAAAAGTACTGCAGTATTATAGTGATGTAGTATGCAGTATTACAGTAAAGTAGTGGTTTGGTCCTCTGACTGATATATTATTATTATGACATCATTAGATTATTAATAGTGAAGCATCAGTGTTAGAGCAGCATGTTACTGTTGTAGCTGCTGGAGGTGGAGCTAGTTTACACTACTTTATATACAGTTAGCTAGTTTAGTCCAGTGGTTCCCAACCTAGGGGTGGGGCCCCTCCAAAGGGTCAGCAGATAAAGGTCTTCCTCCTCTCTTCTTCATCACTAACATTTCATCTCTTCTTCTTCTTCTTCTTCTCAGCCGTGATGAAGAAGAGAGAGCAGCAGAAGGTAAAGATGGCGAGCAGCAGCGATGATGAAGACTCTGACGTGGAGAGAAACTTCGCACTGCTCACTAAGAGAGGAGGAGGAGGAGGAGGAGGAGGGAGTGAGGAAGGAGAGCAGTACTGTAAAGAAGAGGGAGAGGAGGAATTCAGTGATGATGAAGAAGAGGAGGATGAGGAAGGGTCTGATGATGGTGTAGAAGAAGAAGAAGAAGAAGAGGAGGAGGAGAAGGAGGTTGAAGGGGATGACGACGATGATGATGATGATGATGAAGAAGAGGAGGGTGACGATGATGAAGAGGATGACGATGATGAAGACGAGGAGGAGGATGAAGAACAAGAGGAAGCTGGTGGCAGCGGTGAGATCCAGACCAGAGAAGACATGAAAAAAGGTGAATTTACAGCTTTTATTAACATTTAATAAGAAACTAAAGATGAAAACATACAAATATAAAAGTTACATTTATTAAGATTTTATTGATTCTGATGAGATTATTATGATAAATAACTATTAATTACTGTCAATATCAATTAATCTGCACTTTATTTTCTGTATTAATCTTTTCTGTAAATGTCAGAAAAAAGTGAAAATGAACCTTTTATATTTCTTAAAGCTTCATTTTGTCGTCTAATTGAGTATTTAGTTCTGTTTATGGATATTATACATATATATATACTTATAGTATAATAGTAATAAAGTGTGTAATATAATGTATAATAGTAATAAAGTGTGTAATATAATGTATAATAGTAATAAAGTGTGTAATATAATGTATAATAGTAATAAAGTGTGTAATATAATGTATAATAGTAATAAAGTGTGTAATATAATGTATAATAGTAATAAAGTGTTTAATATAAAAGTTAATTAATTGAGTCTCTTTTCTCTCGTCTTTCTCAGAATTGTCCAAAATGTCTTTCGAGGACGTTTTGAAGCTTCAGAATAAAGTCGGAACTAAAGTTTATAACGAAGTTGCGTTCGGCAGCCGAGAGAATCAGAAAAAGATCGGCAAAAAGAAACGACTCAACAAGAACCGGTGAGAACAACAGAGGGCTAACGTTTATATCACGCTTGTTTTTACGTTTTTTGTGTTTTTCATGTTGATTTTTTACGTTATTTTACATCATGTGTGTTTTTACGTTGTCCGTTTATTTTTGTGGGTTTTTTTAAGTCGTTTGTGTTTATCATGTTGTTTTGTACGTGATTTTACATCGTGTTTGTTTTTACGGCATGAGTGTTGTTACGTTGTTTATTTTTATGTGGTGTGTTTTTACGTTATTTGTTTTTACATCGTGTATTTCTACGTTGTTTTTCTTACGTGTGTTTTAAAATGTTGTGTTTTCATCGTGCTTTCACGTCATGTTGTTACATCGTGTGTTTGCGTCTGTTTTTCAGACCGATGGAGATCTCGGCTAAGAGGCCGCCTCCCTTCCTGCGTCAGGTCGTCTCCGTTCGGAAACCGGTGAGTTTAGTTCGTGTTTCTAAGAAGAATCGTAAAGTCTGCTGAAGCGTCTTTTACACGTTTCTCTTTTTTTCGTGTTTTAGACGTTGAGAGATCCTCGATTCGACGATCTGTCGGGAGAATATAAACCTGAGATATTTGAGAAGACGTATAAATTCATCAATGACATCAAAGACAAAGAGAAAGAGGTGAGACTTTAAAATCCAACGATAAAAAGATGAAGAAGCTTTAAACTGTCGTAGACGTTCGATCCGTCAGAAACACACAAAGCTAACTTCAGTTTACTTCCTGTTTGTCTGCAGATCGTCCAGAAGAAGCTGAAGAAGAAGAAGAACAGCAGCGAGAGATCGGAGAAGCTGCAGTTCCTGCTGAAGAGGATGGTGAGTCTGAGCCGTCCGAACATCGGAGATCACGATAAAGTCTTCGAAACGTAAAGCTGGAATCTATCAGGAGGAATATTCTATTTCTCACTGCGAATGTTTGTGTAGCTTTGTGGGTTTTTTACGTGTTAAGGTTTTTTTTAACGTGGTTAGGTTTTTTTTTTACGTCATTAGGTTTTTTTTACGTCATTAGGTCTTTTAACGTCATTAGGTTTTTTAACGTCATGTTTTTTTAACGTCGTTAGGTTTTTTTATGTTGTTTTTTTTAAACATTTTTTTTCATCGTGTGTTTGTTTTATGTCGTGTTTTATTTATGTCGTTTGGGATTTTTTGCGTTGTTTTTTTCATCGTGTGTTTTTTATGTTGGAATTTTTTACGTTTTCTTTTTTTCGTCGTGTTTTATTAACGTTGTGTGGTTTTTATGCTATGGGTTTTTAAATGTTTTTTAACGTTGTTTTTTCTATGTCACGTTTTTACATCATGTTTTCTTTACATTGTTATTTTTTTTTACGTTGTTTGGGTTTTTACGGAATTTTTTATGTTGTATGTTTTTATGTTGTTTTTTTTTTTTACGTTTTCTTACATCATGTCTGTTATTACATGCGTTTTTTGTGGATTTAGTCCTCCATCACTTCCATTGTAAACATTATGAAGGGATCTTCTAATGGTCAGTATGAACAGGAGGAATCATTACAGACACATAAACACACTTCATGCTAACCTTTTGACGTATTTTCTTCGTAACTCTGCAGGAGAACCAAGAGCGAGCAAGGAAGAGCCGAGAGCAGCAGAGAGAGAGAGAGCTGCAGTTCAAGAGGCTGCAGAGAGAACGAGCCAATCAGGGCGAGCGACCATTCTTCCTCAAGAAATGTAAGAAACACGTTTTTAATATTTACACTGTTTAAAAAATAACAACAATAATAATAATAATAATAATCATCTTTTTCTGTCTCTTCCAGCGGAGAAAAAGAAGCTGCAGCTGGCTGAGAGATACGAGCAGTTGAAGAAAAGCGGGAAACTGGAGAACTTCCTGAGTAAGAAGAGGAAGAGGAACGCCGGCAAAGACCGCAGGAAGCTGCCGAAGCAGATGCTGCAGAACACGAAGATGAAGGTGTGAGAAAAGAACAGGTGAAGAAGAAGAAGCTGCAGGTAAGGAGTGGACGGACTGAAGGATGAAGGACTTTAAACATCTCTGTGGTGCGTTCAGGGACGCTCTGTCAGATTTGTAGAAAACGTTGTGAGAGAAGCGATGTTGACTTTTTCTCTCTGCCGGACAACTCTTTTTATTTTTATTTTGTGGTGTCAGTGAACGCACCATCAGCCTCAGATTCACACTGTGTCTGTAAACTTCAGTCGGCCAGCTGATGCCTTCAGGGTCAGAGCAGAAAAACGGGAAACTCAGAGCTCAGCAGCGGACAGTTTGCATCCAGGTGACGTTGTGTTTTCCTACGATCTTCTTGGTCCTCAAACATCACTGATAGGAGACGTTTAATGCATCGACGTTAACGTCTCTTTGGATGTACAGATCTTACTTTGTATATAAAATGTTTGATTTTATATATTTTTCATTTACTCTTCACTTCATTTTATCTGTTAAACGTCTTCGTAACATTCAGTCGTGTTTTATAAACATCCTCCAAACGTGTTTAAGAGTCTGCTGGATGTTAAAGATTCAATATTAATTTTTACAGTTTTCCTGATGTCCATTGAAGGCATCATTAATAATATTTAATTGATGCTACATACTAATATAATTCAGTTTATACTGTTTTACTGTTTTATATACGAGCAGGAAGTGATGCAAACTGTGATTTCAGGATTAAAGACAATAATAAAAAATGTTCTTTTAAATATTGGGAAGTTTTTTTTTTGTTATAGATAAATACATAGACGGGTTTAATAAAATACAATATTAAAAAATCAAAAGTGATGGTTTCAATATGTTAAAGTGAGAGTTTTAATAAAAATGGTGCAAAATAAGTGAACAAATAGCATAATGGTGCTGATAAGATAAAATAAGAGTTTTTATTAGTTTACACACATACAAATGATACAGATTATAAACATATAAACAATGTAAGATGTGATGGAGAAGTGTGACGGTTACATTAATCACAGAAAAAAAGAAAAGAAAAACTAAGATTATTAAAAGGAAGGTTAAATATATGTTGAACAACTGCATGAAGAAAACTTAGATTAGGATTATCACAGCCGGCTGTAGGCCATGACACCGTTTCAAAGGAAAAACAAAACATATTTATTTAACAGAATAATAATAAGGATAAATCAGGCAATACAATGACATGTGGTGTGAGAGTCAGAAGGATCAGTGGTGCAGGATGTGCATGCATGGTGAGTATGGTGCATGAAGGAAAAGAAAAGAAACTAAGGCTGCTGCGTCTGTCTGGGAGGAAAGAGACAATGAGTGAAAACCCTCCTTACAGAGTAAACCAGATCACCAGGCCCAACCCAACCAACTCCAGACCTCACTGGCAAACACCAGCAGGGGGCGCCACAGGTTGCTTACAAAGATAATAAATTAGGAAAACTCTGCAGAGATAGAAACAAACCTTCCTATTACTATAATCTATATTAACCTCTGTAGATGAGACCAAACTGTTACTGAGATGATGGACTGAGAGTAAGCCTGAGGATAAAGTTGTGACAGGAGGAATACAGTTCAAATAATATTGCACCGTAGTGTCCATGATGTTATGCTGCTGGTGGTAATATAATAACATGCTCCTGCAGCTGTTCATGATTTACACCTTCAGCAGCACTCAGACATCACAGTCTCTACTCAATACTGTTTTTAGTGGACTTTAATTCATCACTTTAACAGTTTGAACCAACCAGCTGCATCTGTTAAAGCTTTATAAAGCGTGTAGTGTTGCATATCAAACAGCAGAGGGCGCTGCAGGACAGACGATAGAAACACAGTTGAGCTTCCATCACATTTACAGAAAGGAAGGAAAGAAAGACTTATTTAGACCATGTTATGATAAAACTAAAATCTCCACTTCACAACTTATAATAGAAGAAAAAAGGGGAAAAAACAAACTTTTCCTGTTCTCACTTTCATACTAACAAGTTAAAAACAAACTAAAAACTGAGCTGCAGCGACCAGTCCTCCCCAACAGAACACAGGACCTGTCTGACCCCTCCATGATACAGGTCAGCGTGTAGAAGGAGTGCTCTATTTTAAGCCTGACTGAGACCAGAGCCTTCAGCACCAGCACCGGCTCCGTCCAGCCATCACTCGACATCTGGTTCTTTCGGCTCTTCCAAATAGCAAGCTTTGCAGTAGCCTGTAAAAAAATGATAAGAACCAGTGTCTGCTTTTTTTTCATGGTGTATCTGGGCCCCAAAACAAAAAGTGACAAAGAAAACACCTCCCCCAAAGCCTCCACCCATCCCTGTACCATCCTAAATAAACCGGCTAACCGAGGACAGGAAACCACCAGGGGTTCCACGGTTTCTGACTCTGCAAAAACGACAGCCCCCCTCAGTGCTGGGGTCCAGGTGAGCCCTGTATCTGTTCATGGCTAATACTCCATGTATTATCCTCCACTGGAGGTCAGCCATCCGTTTCTCAACTGGACGCTTATACTTGCCAGCAGCCTTTAGTGGAAGAGCCTGCATCAAAAACCTCAGTCCATTTGGATTCCTTGAGTCCTGTTAACGAGGCGATGTTCAGGACCTTCACGCAGCTCTGGTACAGCGGCTTACTCCCAACTGAGATAAACTCTACCAGAGCTTTCATGGAGAGAAGCATGCCACTCGTCTCTCTCCACTCCCCCACAGCAAGACTAATGATGAGGGAGGGGAAACCATATTCATGGCCCTCATTCCACTGATCGCCCAACTCCGGGTCCCGAACAAAGGCCCTCAGTGGACCAGAGAGAGACAACCTCACCTCATCCACAAGTTTCCTCATCAACCTGGTCGACCTGATTTTAATTAGTTCGGTTGTCCCAACTTGACAACCCCCGCCTCAACGAAACGAGTTCTAGTGGCTGAAGAGAGCATGTCATTAGCCAAAAAACTGTTATTAAACAACGGCCACATCCCGGGCCTGGGGTCAGGAGGTCGGGTGATGGTCAGAAAGGAAGGAAGGAAGAAAGAAAAAGGAAGATGATAAAGAAAGAAAGAAAGAACAAGGAAGACAATAAGGAAAGAAAGAAAGGAAGAAAGAAAGAGACAGAAAGAAAGACAGGAAGAACAAGAAAGACGATAAAGAAAGAAAGGAAGACAGAAAGAAAGAACAAGGAAGACAATAAGGAAAGAAAGAAAGAAAGGAAGAAAGACAGATAAAGGAAGGAAGGAAGACAAAGAAAGAAAGGAGGAGAGTGAATGAGTAAAATCTTCATCTTCTATGTTTGAACGTTACAGTGTTTTTAGTAGCAAAGTCTTTGTGTTACTATGGTTACACCACAGCTCAACAGGGAAACACTAAGAGGGAATCTGATGATAAAAACACTGTAAATGTGTCAGATATCACTTGATATGACTAACTCACACTGATGAAGCTCAATAGAAGCTGATCAGATACTTTATAATCACTGTGTGTCCATCACGTCTGAATGAGTGGAAAGAAAAAAGGAAGGAAGACAGACAGAAAGGAAGAAAGGAAGACGATAAAGAAAGAAAGAAGGAAAGAAGGAACAAGGAAGACAATAAGGAAAGATGGAAAGAAAGAAAGAAAGAAACAGAGACAGAAAGAAAGAAAGAAAGAAAGAAAGAAAGAACAAGGAAGACGATAAAGAAAGAAAGAAAGAAAGAAAGAAAGAAAGGAAGACAGAAAGAAAGAAAGGAAGACAAGAAAGAAAGAAAGAAAGAAAGGAAGAACAACATGACTAACTCAGACTGATGAAGCTCAATAGAAGCTGATCAGATACTTTATAAAGATGGTGAACTCATCCTTTAACTTCCTTTAACCCCAGACTGCTCATTCCTTTCTTTTCCTTTACATCATTTCATCTTAAACATGATTCATGCTTTAATACGGTGGCGTGTAACCCTTAAATACGCTACCTGAGCTGCTGTCAGCTGTAGGTTTGATTTACAGCTCTTTAAAAAGAGGAAAAGCAGCATCTTTAACAGTGATTATAGTCTCTCTGCACAGGACTGTATCATCAGAAGCTGCGTCTGAGGCTCCAATCATAAATCCTGCAGAACAGAAAAAGGTAAAAACAGTATTTTTCTCTTTGTTATGCAGCTGTGTTACATTTAAAACATATTTCCATGATGTCACAGATGTTACGTGTACGGGTCTAAACCATCGCAATTATACGATGTAAATATTCAGCTCAAAGACATTCAGTAGTTAAGCTGTTGTAAATGTACGGTGGCCTGTAATGGACAGAAACAGAGCTGTGTGATGTTAATTAAACATGATGAGATTCATAATGACGACTTTACCTTTTTATTATTAACAATAACGATCGCAATAGTTCGTAAATATTTAAGATGCAAAGAATCCAGCAGAAGAATTAGATAATAAAACTCATTAATAGGCCAAACGTTCTGTTTAGTTTTTTTTGTGTGGAAATTACGACTTTATTCTCGAAATATTACGAGAAAAAAGTCGTAATATTGCGAGAATAAAGTCGTAATATTGCGAGAATAAAGTCATCATATTATGACAATAAAGTCGTTATATTGTCAGAATAAAGTCGTAATATTGCGAGAATAAAGTTGTAATATTATGAGAATAAAGTCGTAATATTGTGAGAATAAAGTCGTAATATTACGAGAATAAAGTTGTAATATTGCGAAAATAAAGTCGTAATATTGCGAGAATAAAGCCGTAATATTTTGAGAATAAAGTCGTAATATTACGAGAATAAAGTTGTAATATTGCGAAAATAAAGTCGTAATATTACGAGAATAAAGTGGTAATATTGCCAGAATAAAGTCGTAATATTGCGAGAATAAAGTCGTAATATTGCCAAAATAAAGTCGTAATATTATGAGAGTAAAGTCGTAATATTGCGAGAATAAAGTCGTAATATACGAGAAAAATTACGACTTTTTTCTCGTAATAATACAACTTTATTCTCGTAATATTACGACTTTATTCTCGTAATATTGTGAGAAAAAAGTCATAATTATTGTGAGAATAAAGTCGTAATATTACGAGAAAGAAGTTGTAATATTGCGAGAATGAAGTCGTAATATTGCGAGAATAAAGTCGTAATATTACGAGGCGATGTGACTGCTCGGCAGAACACCTTTTTTTTTCTCGTACATTTTTATAATGTCGGAAAATATCAAACTTTTTTCTCTTTACATTTTCTTTTTACAGTTTTTTCTCGAAATATGAAACATGAAGAAACACTTCAGAATTCTGATATGAAGAGAAATTAGTTTCAGTAATGACGATAAATACATGAAAACATGATCTATGCATAATTTGCAATATTTTCTAAATGTCTGGTGTAACCACTCATATTCTTTATTTTATTCTTTTTTGTCTTTTTAATCTAGATAAACCAGTTTTTAGTTTCAACTTTTAAAAAAATGTTTTCTCATTTTTATTTATTTTTTATTTTACTTTAAATTCTTTCCAAACATTTTTATCATCCTTATTTTTATTTTTCTTTAAACCACAAAAAAATTAAATGAATGAAAACACATGTTTGCACCTTAAATACATAAATTAAAATATATAAATGTAAACTTTGTCATTATATAACAAAGTCAGTAAAAGCACCTCAACAGCATCTCGTCTGCAGCTTTTTATTCTAATATAATGTTCATTTCTCAGACACAGAGCTGCATGCAGATACATTTAATTGAGCTGAAAACACATTAAAGTAAAAACTGTTCATTTTAAATGTAAAAGCTGAGAAACTTTGGTAGATTTCACAGGTTTTTTCAGCTTTAAGGAGAGAACAGGTCTTTCTAATGTTCTTTCTGTGTCTCTCTCTCATGTTTCTGCCTCTAAAAGTCAATTAACGGTGAATAACGAGAGATAAATACTTTCCTCCACGCTGGATCAATCCTGTTTTCTCTGCAGGCTGACAGGTGGCATTCACCCCATCAGACAATAGAGAGGGGGGTAATAGAGGGGGGGTAATATAGGGTCTTATATTCATGAGCTAATACGCCCCATTCACCCCAACCCCTCCCGTCACCCTCCACCTCCTCCTTTGTGTCGCTGCTGTTATAAAAGTTATAAAAGACTCTTTTCAGTGTTTCAGATTTTAACGGTTCGTGTGTGGAGACAAAAGTTCTCTTAATATTATTTTAGTTTATTATAATTAGATTGACTCTAATATGCATGAGAATAAATGATGCAAACATGCTGTTATTCACATTTAAAGTGACAGAAACTGCAGAACTTTCCTTTAAAAAAGCATTTTAATAAAAAGTTATAAATGTTTCTGGTGATAAAGTTTGTGTAAATAAAGTTAATTTAAATATTTTACAGATAAAAGAGGAAATTACTCCATTTATCAACATTTATTACATATAATCTGGAAGTTCAGGGCTGCAAATATGGAAATAAAATCAAATTTCAAATGTTAATAAAATAAAATATATCAAACTTAAATGTTTAGGCTTGGACAACCGAGGTAACTAGTGATTCTCAAGGGTGGAAAAAATAAAACAGACTAATCATAAAATCATTTAAATTAAAAACAAACTGATAAAAATCAATTCAGTCTAAAATAAAATGAGAGAACATTTAAAAAAAAATAAGTACAAACAGAAACGAATCACAGTAATTTTCAGTGTATTCAAACATCTATTACAACAATTATTACGTTGTATTACATAATAATAATAATAATAATGTTGAAATTTGAATTTATCTTTTTTTAACCTTCGTGTCGTCCTCCCGGGGTCAAATTGACCCCGTCTGTTTTGACTGTTCCTTTTTTCCTCCCTTCCTTCCTTCCGTCTGTCCTTCCTCCCTCCTTCCTTCCTTCCCTCCTCCCTTCCTTCTTTCCTCCATTCTTCCTCTCTTTCTTTCCTCCCCATTACCTTCCTTCTTTCCTCTGTCCTTCCTTCCTCCCTTCCTCTTTTCCTTTCTCCCTCCCTCCTTCCTTCCTTCTTGCCTCCCTCCTACCTTCCTTCCTTCCTTTCCTTCCCTCCTTCCTCCCTCCCTCTTTTCCTTCCTTCTTGCTTCCTCCCTTCCTTCCTTCCTTCCTCCATCCTTTCCTTCCTTCTTCCTTCCTCCCTCCTTTCCTTCCTTCTTCCTTCCTCCTTCCCTTCCTTCCTTAATCCTCCATCATTGAGTAATAGTGAACCTCTCCTCTGAACACTATCTGTGCAGCTTTAGGGCAGAAATGTTTCCCTAAAACATCCCAAAATACTCCACTGATCCTTTTTTTGGATGTGCAGGATTCAAGAGTGAAGGTGATCCACCAGCATCCACAGCAGGAAAACCTCTAAGAGACACTTAATGTTGGGATAAGACTTTAATTTGGTTCATTATGTAGAGTTAGAAGTCCTCCATCACTTCCATTGTAAACATGATGAAGGGATCTTCTAATGGTCAGTATGAACAGGAGGAATCATTACAGTAAACACACTTACTGTTACTTTGAAACTTTCATTTAACCCTCCTGTTGTCCTCGAGTCAAGGAAGGAAGGAAATGAGGGAGGAAGGAAGGAGGGAAGGGAGGAAGGAGGAAAGAAGGAGGGAAGGAGAAAGGAAAAGTGGAAGGGAGGACGGAGGAAAGAAGGACAGAGGAAAGAAGGAAGTGAGGAAGGTAGGGGGGAGGAAAGAAGAAGAGAAGGAGGGAGGGAGGAAAAGAGGAAAGGAGGGAGGGAGGAAGGAAGGACAGAAGTAAGGAAGGAAGAAGGAAGGAAAGGACGAAGGAAGGAAGGACGGAGGAAAGAGAGAAGAAGGAAAGAAACAGAAGGAGGGAGGGAGGAAAAGAGGAAGGGAGGAAGGAAAGAAGGGCAGAGGAAAGACGGAAGAGAGGAAGGAAAGGAAGGAAGGAATGAGGGAAGGAAGGAATGAGGGGAGGGAAGGACGAAGGAAGGAAGGATGGAGGAAGGAAGAAAAGGAGGTAGAAGGGAGGAAAGAGAGAAGAAGGAAAGAAACAGAAGGAGGGAGGGAGGAAAAGAGGAAGGGAGGAAGGAAAGAAGGGCAGAGGAAAGACGGAAGAGAGGAAGGAAAGGACGAAGGAAGGAAGGACGGAGGAAAGAGAGAAGAAGGAAAGAAACAGAAGGAGGGAGGGAGGAAAAGAGGACGGGAGGAAGGAAAGAAGGGCAGAGGAAAGACGGAAGAGAGGAAGGAAAGGAAGGAAGGAATGAGGGAAGGAAGGAAGGAATGAGGGAAGGGAAGAAGGAACAGTCAAAACAGACGACAAACAGACCATTTTCAGGACTTTTGGAGCTTCTAGTTCACACAGGATGGATTTAATAGATGAACGCTGTTATTGTTCTTGACTTGAAATGGCCATCGACAGACGGTGCTTCTCCTCCTCCTCCTCCTCCTCCTCCTCCTCCTCCTCCTCCTCCTCCTCCTCCTCCAGGTGAACACGCCCCTCCTCTGTTTCTTCCTTCTTTCTCAAAGCGTAACGGACTCCTTCTCCTTCTTACCGCTCTCATTCCGATTCATGACCGCTCAGTCGGCCATTGTTCCTTCCTCCTCATGAATAGCCAATAAAAATAAAAATGGCTTCCATACAGCTCTCAGCGTGGACACCATCTGCCCCGCTCGGCCCCCTGCTCGCCTGGTGAAAAGGATAATTGAGTGTTATATAGAGAGCGGAGAATAGCTGATTTGTATTCTTTAGAAAGGAGCCAGGGGTTTCACACCACATCTGCCCCTTTACCTCCATTCAGCCTCATTCACTCTGCCTCCAATTAGCACACTCAATTAAGCCCTCATAATCCTCTTTATCCTCACAAGAGCTCCGTCACAACGCCACGCCCCCCGCCATGCAGGAGTGGCAACAAATGAGACTTTAGTGACTGTTTTCTTTAGAGGAGAAGAAGAAGAAGAAGAAAAAGAAGAAGAAGGAGGAACAAAGCAGATTGATGGCAACGGACTAAATGCCAAACAGTGTCAATGAGGTTTTAATCCTCTCTCTCCATCTCTCTCTCTTTCTCTCTCTCTCTCTGTCTCTACCTTCCTTCCTTCTTTCCTTTCCTCCCTTCCTTCCTCCCTCGCTCCTTTACTTCCTTCTTCATCGGTTCCATCCTTCCTCCCTTCCTTCCTTCCTTCCTTCCGTGTGTCTTTCTTTCCTCCCTCCCTCCTTCTTTCCTTCCCTCCCCTCCTTTCCTTTCCTCCCTTCCTCCCTTCCTTCTTTCCTTCTTTCCTCCCTTCCTCTTTCCCTTTCTACCTCCCTCCCTCCTTCCTTCTTTCCTCCCTCCCTCCTTTCCTTCCTTCCTCCCTTCCATCCTTCCTTCCTTGTTCAATCTCCTCAAACAGAGCCTGGAGCGATTCCCCTCACATAACTTTCTACAGCTGCATTACAGGCGCAGTGACAAAGCTCTGACCCCACATATAGAGAACGTTAACTGTATGTTTGCTAAAAGAAAGAAGCGTGTACAACTCCTCCCGGGTTAAATTGACCCTGTCTGTTTTGACTGTTCCTTCTTTCCTCCCTTCCTTCTTTAAGGGAAGAAGAAGAAGAAGAAGGTGGAACAAAGCAGATGGATGTCACTCAGACTCCTTCACCACTTCACCCTGCAGCTGCCGGTGTGAACGACGTGTTGACTCCATTGTTGTTCCAGTCAGTCAGACACATGCAGGACCCTGAACACAATGGTTTTAATCCTCATTAGTGCCGCGTGAGCCGCAGCTGATGGGAATGTAACGGGTTGTAATGTGAGACGCAGCGACAGATACCACCACTGATAATCAGAGGAAGATAAATACACTGGAGGAGAGAAACATCCATCATCATCTATCAGCCTCCATCAGACTGCTTTTATGCATGTTTGCAACTTTCATATTAAAAAACAAGAAGAGTGGAAACAACAGAAAGAAAAGAAAGAATGAGTTTTCCTCCACCTCACCCAAAGAAACTGATAAAAACACCAAAAAAACATATCAAAACTTGCTCTCCATCTGTCTCTCTCTCTCTTTTAGCATCTTCTCTCTCTCTCTCTTTTAGCATCTTCTCTCTCTCTCTCCTTTAGCATCTTCTTTCTCTCTCTCTCTCACCGTGTGGTGTCACTTTTCTAACGAGCCTTCTTCTCTAACGAAGCGTCTGGACCGCTCCTCTCTAGTTTATGGAGTCGTGAACAATTATGGCTACAAGCAGCAATCCATAAAACGCTTATAGAGCTTTAATACGACGTGTTAAAGTCTTTCCCAGGGCTCGGCCCAGTGTGTGTGACTGTGTTTTCAGCCTTTTGTCTAAAGTAAACAGTTCAAAATAAAAAGATTTTCATTAGAGACGGAAAGATGACATCACGCTCTCACGACCCAAACGACGTCTGGCTCTGGGTTTTATTTATTCTACTCATGTGCATCATTTTATGCACATTTACCTCAAAAAATGTCCTACTGACCAACATGTGAGCAAACCTGCAGGGTGTGAAATTAAACCAGTGCTGATTATTCTCAGTGGGGCCCCTGGGAGTCCCTGGAGCCCAATATTTAGGGATTCACTGATCCTCAACACATGAAGAACAGCCTCCTCGACTGTTAAACCTGCTCAACACATGAATATTAATATTTATTTAGATGTTTCTGGAGGTTTAAAGTCACATTAAAACACAATCTGACAGTAAAGTCACTAAGGCTGCGTTCAGACTGCAGCAAATCTGATTCCTTCTCAAATCCACACTGTTTTTAGCAAGTGTCCAAATGGGATTTGGCTCTGTTCAGACTGGGCCACATTAATGACCAATCTGACAGGTTGCTGTGGCAACGTCGTCGGAGGGGAGGCGTCTTCTAGCTTGTATTGTGTGATGTCATATAATTGTGACAGCAACAACAACAACAAACCCTCGAGCTTCGCTTGAACTGAGCCAAAGATTAATTTGGGTTCGTCCTCCCAGGTCAAATTGACCCCGTCTGTTTTGATTGTTCCTTCTGTCCTTCCTTCCTTCCTTCCTTCCTTCCTTCCTTCCTTCCTTCCTTCCTTCCTTCCTTCCTTCCTTCCTTCCTTCCGTCTGTCCTTCCTCCCTCCCTCCTTCTCTCTTTCTTTACTTCCTCTCTCTTTCCTCCCTTCCTTCTTTCCCTCCTCCATCCCCCTTTCTTCCTTCCTTCTTTCCCTCCCTCCTTCTCTCTTTCTTTCCTCCCCCTACCTTCTTCCCTTCCTCTTTTCCTTTCTCCCTCCATCCTACCTTCCTTCCTTCCTTCTTTGCTCTGTCCTTCCTTCCTTCCTCCCTTCCTTCTTTCCTTTCCTCCCTCCTTTCCTTCCCTCCTTCCTTCCCTCCTTTTTCCTTCCCTCGTTCCTTCTTCCTCCCTTCCTTCCTTGACTCGAGGACAACAGGAGGGTTAATTAAGAATTAGGTTTGGTCCTCTGTCCAAGGACTGATGATTGCTTCCATTGATATCAGCTAGCAACAACAACTGGAATAAGCGGGTCTGGTGTCGCATAGAGTGACGTAGCGTAGAGATGTAGAGACACGTAGCAGTCAGAACCGATGTGAGTGTTTGGAGCTGTTCAGACTCACACACATCTCCTACCTACCTCCCAAAGCTGGTTTCCATCTGGTTTGGCTAAGAATCGGATTTTGGCTTGCAGTGTGAACTGCAGCTGCTATTTTTGATGCACAATCTGCATTTTTAGCTTTTACACATTAATTTATGTAACAAAAGTAAAGTTATGTCCTCTTCTTCATTAACAAACATGATTTAAATGTTACCTCTAAAAACGTTTAAAGGGAAATATAGACCGAAATGGTGTAAAAACAAGTACAAACAGATAAAAATACACTTTATTTTATCATTTTTTATCATCATAACTTGTTTCTCAGCTGATGAAGCTCATGTGATATGACTGAAAGCTCCAGAGCTGCTACTAAATGTTTCTCAGCGGCTTGTTGTCACTTCTAATGTTCAGTTTTTTGAGGTTCAGTTTTCTGCTACTTTGACTGGAAACAACTATAAAACAAACCTTTAACTTTTACATTTTGTTAATTTGACCCATTTTAACATTTAAAAGCAATTAAAAACTCAATAAACTAAATTCTCTCAGCTTCACATGTTGTGACTTTTCCTTTAGTGGCTTAAAGTCCGTCATTACTTATTTATTATTTATTTATTGTTATGCAGCTGCTTATAAAGGTGATCATAAAGCCTCATATTCACATGTAAAGAAAACATGAAGGCAGAATACATTTATGGTTCAGAATTTGGTAGAGACACCAAATTATAAAGAATATGAGCAGCATGTAAGAGTTAAATATAATAATATAATATTTATTGTCCATATTTTATGTTCATATATTCTGTATTTGTTTTTATTTGGACATTAATCTTTAGAAACATTTAGAAAGTTGAATTAGAAACAAGTAAAAATGATCAGTTTGATCTTTAAAGACTCAATTATGGACGAAATGATTGCGTTTTTTATTAAATAATGCACATTTTAATGTGTTTTTTATCAGTTTATTTTGGTTAAAATCACTCAGCAAGTCCTCTGTGTGAGTGGAGGAGGAAGTTGTTTCCACTCAGGGTTTGAATCACTCTGTGGCTTTTCGGGGTTATTTGGGTTATTTGAGCGCATCATCACATCATTTTTCAGAAGTTTGAAGGTAATCAACTATTATCATTTATTTCAGGAACTTTAATGTACAGAAAATGTAAAACTGTAACCTCACAGTTGGCTGTCAGACTCAATTATGGACAAAATTATTGCCATATATTATTGCCATAATAATTGCACTATGAGAACCTGGATGGTTTCTGCATGTTTCTCTACTTCTCAGTGTGAACTTATGACCTCACAAGAACAGAAGAAGAGATTAGAGACACAACAGCATCGGTAAGTATCATCAGTCGTTTTCTCTTCATTAATAAAACTCAGCTCTGCTAAAAGTCTGTAATACTTTCAGATTTTATAATACTTAAAGTTTTAGTATTGTTTCCCTCGTCATTAAACCGTCATTAAACTTTCCTTTTAAGTGTTGAAAAAGTCTTAAAAGTAAGAATAAATATGTGTTCTGACTTTGACATACCACAGAAAAGTGTGTTGTTAACCACCCTGCAAAATTTGAATGATTTAAAAAATCGCCAAATATATGAAATTAGGCTTCAAAGTTGTGTAAAAGTCGCTGTGGGAGTGCCCGCCGAGTCTGCTGAAGCCCCGCCCCCTACCAAGTGTCACCTGTCAATCAAAGTCACCATCTCTACCAGAAACATGGACGCTAGGTCTGAGAGCTTTCTGCTGCTAACTCAGCGGCTAACTCGGCGGCTAGTTCGGCGGCTAGCTCAGTGGCTAACTCAGCTGCTAGCTCGGTGGCTAACTCAGCTGCGAGCTCGGTGGCTAACTCAGCTAACTGGCTAACTGTAGACTGTAGTAGTAGTAGTGTGTGCTGAATGTATTTATACCTCTACAGCAGCAGGGCGGATTTATGCTAAGCCTAGCTCCACAATTCAAATCTAAATGGTTGAAATGCTTTTTACACCTTTTTTAGAAATACATTTATGAACTATTTAATGTGTTTAAAGGGCACATTCACCATGTTTCTGTATAAAGACTGAAACAGGTTTATCTCTCTGTTAATTAAATCTACATTTTTCTGAAGTTCATTTGAGGCTCATATCAGAGTTACAGCTTTCTGATTAGAGATGTTCTTCTTTGTGTTACTACGGTTTCTCTGCTGCTCAACAAGGGAAACACTATTTACAGACTCTAAATTAAATTACTGTAACTCTGGAAGATAAATATCAACATGATTGGACTCATTAGGACGGCTGCAGCGTTATAACCTAACTGTAGATTTAGATTCACCTTCCTGTCGTCACACTGACCCCGAATGTTTTGTCTGTTGCTTCTTTCCTCCCTTCCTCCCTTCCTCCCTTCCTACCTTCCTCCCTCCCTCCTTCCTTTTATCTTACCTTCCTCCCTTTCTTTTTTTTCTCTGTCCTTCTTTCCTTCCTTCTTCCCTTCGTCTTTTCCTTCCTCCCTCCCTCCGTCTTTCCTTCTTTCATTTCCTTCCTCCCTTCTATCCTCCCTTCCTTCCTTCTCTCTTTCTTTCCTTCCTTTCTTCCTCCCTCCTTAATTCCTTCCTTCCTCCCTTCCTTCCTTACTTCCTCCTTTCCTTCCTTCCTCCCTCCCTCCCTCCCTCCCTCCATCTTTCCTTCTTTCATTTCCTTCCTCCCTTCTATCCTCCCTTCCTTCCTTCCTTCTCTCTTTCTTTCCTTCCTTTCTTCCTCCCTCCTTACTTCCTTCCTCCCTCCTTTCCTTCCCTCCCTCCTTTCCTTCCTTTTTCCTCCCTTCCTTCCTTGACTCGAGGACTGTGGGTTTAGTCCTCCATCACTTCCATTGTAAACATGATGAAGGGATCTTCTAATGGTCAGTATGAACAGGAGGAATTGCTTTAACGTGTATTTGGGCTTCTGACTCCATTAATAAAGCAGCTTTGTGTGAGGCCGACTATTAATGAGCTCTAAGCCAGAGTTAAAGTCTAATAACTCTACAGTGAGACTCTTCTCTTCAGGCTGAGAGAAACATGGAAAACTTAAGAGAGTTGTTGGGGAGTTTTTTTGGACTTTCTTCAGTTCATAAAACAGACTGTAAAGCCTTCAGATGCAGATGTGTCCGGTCCAGCGGGCAGCAGCAGCGGGGGGAGGAGGGAGGAAGGGAGGAAGGGAGGAAGGGAGGGGGGAGTCTCAGCAGAGGACCAGTTACTCTCTCTCTGATGCAAACTGGCGTAAACATCGGTTAGCTGGAAGTTTCCTCTAAAGTGTCTCAGAGCAAAGTTTTAGTCTGATTGATCGCTGAGGGATTGAACCTCCTGATCTATGGAGAGAGAGACAGAGAGAGAGAGACCTCCCTCCCTTCCTCCCTCTTTTCCTTCCTTCTGTCCTTCCTTCCTCCCTCCTTCTCTCTTTCGTTCCTTCCTTCCTTTCCTTCCTCCCTTTCTCCTTTCCCTTCTTCCTTCCTCCCTTCCTTCCTTCCCTCCCTCTCTTCTCCCCTTCCTCCTTCCTCCCTCCCTTCCTTCCTTCCATCCTTCCTTCCTTCCTCCCTTCCTTCCTTCCTTCCCTTTTCCTCCCTTCCTCCCTCCCTTCCTTCCTTCATCCTTCCTCCCTCCCTTCCTCCATTCTTTCCTCTGTCCTTCTTTCCTTCCTTCCTCCCTACCTCTTTTCCTTTCTCCCTCCCTCCCTCCTTCCTTCCCTCCTTTCCTTCCTCTCTAACTTAGTGTCTCTGCTGCTTTTCTGTTAAACTAGGAGTGAAAAGAAGTCAAAGAAGCTGCAGAGCTGCTCATAACTCTTCCTATTAGCCTCCTTCAACCAACAACGTTAGCTTACATGTCATCTTTACGAGCTGGAGTTTCGCCTTAATTGCATTAACGTGGAAATATTTTGGGGCATGTAAGCGAACTCTCAGTTATTCCTCTCAGCAGCAGCAGAGAGATGAAATAAAGGTCGACTGTCTGGGAAACTTCATCAGCTGCAGAGTCTCACTCAGAGCCTCGGCTTTCCAGATGCATATAAAGGACAGAATTTATGAGGACTGGAAGGAGACAAGGGGCTTCCCGTGACTCTGTAAAGGTCCAGTAATGTGTTTTACACTCGGCGCTGCCAGAATAGAACATTTACTTACATGTAATAAGGACACTCCCTGTTTCCACTGAGCAGTGTGTGTGAAACGCTGTTAGACAGATCAAAGGGAGGAGAGAGAGATGTTGATAAGAGACGAACTGCTAACCTCTGAGATTAGAGCTGAAGGTAGTTTATTCAAATGTACTACGAGTTTACTTATTTTATACTAAAACTGAGCTTTTTATATACTTAAGAATAGTAAAGTGAAGTATACTTGGCTTATACTGGAGGAAGGAAAGGAGGGAAGAAAAGGAGTGAAAGAAGGAAAGAAGGAAGGAAGGAAGGAAAGAACGAGAGAAGGAGGGAGGAAGGACAGACGGAAGGAAAGAAGGAGGGAGGGAGGAAGGAAGCAAAGAAGGACAGAAGAAAAAAGGAAGGAAGGAAGGAAAGGAAAGAAGGAAGGGAAGGAGGAAGGAAGGTAGGAGGGAGGGAGGAAGGAAAAGAGGAAGGGAGGAAGGAAGAAAAGAGAAAGAAGGAAAGGAGGAAGGTAGGGGGAGGACAGAAAGAGAGAAGGAAGGAGGGAGGGAAGAAGGAAGGAGGAAAAAAGGAAAGAAGGAGGGAGGAAGGAAGGACAGAAGGAAGGAAGGAAGAAAGGGGCATGGAGGAAGGAAAGAGGGAGGGAGGAAGGAAGGAAGTCAGTCAGGAAGGAAGGAAGGAACAGTCAAAACAGACGGGGTCAATTTGACCCGGGAGGACGACACAAAGGTTAAGGCCGAAGATTGCGCAATAATGTTATAGTGCTTTTATTATGGTGATCTTTTAGCATGTGTGTTTTTCCCATTGGTGATATACAGTATGTGTTGTGTGTAATATTATGGGATGTATGAGCAGTACTGTTATGTAACTGTTGTTGGGATGATAAGGATGGTGATGTTTGTTGTCATTGTGGCTGTCGAGGTATTTATGGAGCAGTTGCTGAGTCCAAGACTAATTATAAAGTTTATTGTATTTTATTGAATTGAAGTCAAACGAAAAGAAAACTAACACTAAACTGATTTTATCTGCAGTTCAGTTTAGTTTTATTTAGTTTTGCATTGTTCATTCTAGTATTTATTTAGTTTTCTTTCTTTTTATAACCCTGCTGAGCTCCTGGACAGTCTGTGGTTGTTTCTCTGCAGGGTCGGATGCATAATACATAGCATCCTAACAGCAGTCTGGGTACCATTGGTTATAACATGGAGGTCTGTGTGACCCGCCGCCAACCCGGTCATTGTTTATGCGTCAGTTCACTTGATTTGATGGTTTATTTCTGTTTAGTTTTAGTGAGTTTAACCCTCCTGTTGTCCTCGAGTCAAGGAAGGAAGGGAGGGAGGAAAG